>NC_143577.1:234212314-234519963 GCF_048544385.1 Mastigoproctus giganteus
TATTTTTATTATGAAATAGTGAAAAATATTGTAAGCCAAAAACTTTTCAGGTACTTCCATATATAGAAAATGCACTCTGTTTTCATATTTTTTTATAGATGAAAAGATTTTGTGGAAACTTTCAGTTTCTGTTCTTTTCATCTCAATTTTGCTTGGTTATTAAAAAAAAAAAAAAATGACTATTTCAAAATGCAGTGTTATAACTTGTTTTAATGAGTTTGAGATTAAAGTTTTGTTTAAATTTATTAGACTACAATGAATAAACTAAATTTTTTAAAGTCATACAAATTTTGTATTATCACTCTAAAATTAAAACAAACATGTTTCTCTGACTGTCGAAGGTTTGGTAGTTTACCAGAGACCAAAAGTTAACATAAATATTTTATATTTCATTTACAAAAAAAAAAAAAAAAACATCTATTAAATGCCATACTAGCAAAACAAAATGATTAATATAAAAAAAAATTGTAAATGATTTACTTGGTTTCTATTGTTAAAAGAATTGTTAAATTATTAAAAGAATGCCAAGTGAATCACTCAATATTTTTTATATTAATCATTTTGTTTTGCTAGTATGGCATTTAATAGATGCTGCTCATTTTTTTTTTTTTTTTTTTGTAAATGAATCAGATTATCCTTTGTACCTTTGCCCACCAATATTCTCCAACTGGTTATACAGTATTTTCTGTTTTCATTTTGGTGTAATATGAATTATGAGACATTAATTTTTTTTTTTTTTTTTGTATGGCATTTACAGATGCTAGACAAGCAAAATCGTCTTGGCAATTCCCATTTCCATGTGGCATCTGTGAGATGCTAGTGACAGAGGTCTAATCTTGTTGTAGAGCTTTGATTTTGCTGGCTAAACAAACAGCTTACAGAACTACAGGCTTTTACGTTGTGTTTGCCAGATGCCATGCAAGTGTCTAGGTTTCAATATGAGAAATGAGCAACATTGAAAATTCTAAAGAATAACATAAAAATGTTATAACAGATATTTATTTAAAGTATACCCAGTAAAATAAAATAAAATAAAATATTTCCAGAAGCTTTCGGAACTCGTGTCCCTTTCTCAACTGACAGAATTTTTTAAATACATTACAAGCAAACTGTGGCACGTTACTCATTCGTCATTGTTGTAGCACGGACGTGTGCTGCCTTGCGCCAGTGATCATCCATCAATAAAACGGTTGTCTCCAGGATTGGATGTATACGCATGCCTTTCTGGCGATTTAATGCCTTAGGGTTGTTCATTATGTTTAGTGACTCTAGCCATAGGCGGTGGCGAAAGTGTCGCGCGTGGTCCACTATCTCAAAGTCGCGCTTGGGGTCAAGATCGTGGTTGGTAGCCCAAAAATGTTCTGCAAGCGCGGACTGGTCAGTTTCGGCAAGCCGGATTGCTCTGTCGTGTTCCGTGAGGCGATCCTGGAGACGTCTCGATGTCTCACCTACGTAGCAACTGTTACAGGCCCTACAGGTGATACGGTACACTACATTGCTGCGTAAGACAGGTGTGACAGGGGTCTTCACACTGGAGACAAGTGAACGTAGGTTCCTACCTGGTAATTGTACACATTTTATGTTGTAACTTCTCAGGATCTTCGAGATACGTCCTGACACTCCTGGATAGTACGGAATGTAGGCGGATGATATGCCGACTTGCTTCGGAGGTCTTGGGTTGGAAGTAAGCTCTTGTGCCTGTAACAAGCATCTGTTTAGTACATGGGATGGATAACCGCATCTGGTTAAGTCCGCCTTCACACGGGAGATCTCGTTACGTCTAATTGTGTCGGTGCTGGAATGGCTCCAGGCCCTGGAGAACAGGGTGCGGGCAGTGCTATTGAGATGGCTTGGAGCGTGGCCGGACCCGTAGTTGGTGAATTGACCGCACCACATGGGTTTGCGGTATACTGAGGTCTCTAGATGTGGGCCTACGCGATGCACTAGCACGTCCAGAAACGGGAGCGAACCGTCCACCTCTGATTCTACGGTAAACTTGATGAAATTGGATAGAGAGTTGAGGTATTCTAGTAGTACCGTTTCAGAACCACGTGGTATTATGGTAAAAATATCGTCGACATATCTACACCACGTTGTAATAGGTGTAGGTGGGTTCTGGTGTATCTGCTTCTCCAGATCTTCCATGGCGATGTTAGCTACTACGGAACTGACAGGGGCACCCATAGCAGTGCCATGTACTTGTTTGTAGAGTGAGTCTTCAAAGGTGAAGATGCTGCTAGAGAGGCATAGGTTGAGGGCGGTACAGATGTCATCAGTGGATAGTGACGTCCTGGATTGGAGGCTTAAGTCGCTCTCAAGGAGCCTTCTGGCGCAGTGCACGCACTGCGCCAGAAGGCTCCTTGAGAGCGACTTAAGCCTCCAATCCAGGACGTCACTATCCACTGATGACATCTGTACCGCCCTCAACCTATGCCTCTCTAGCAGCATCTTCACCTTTGAAGACTCACTCTACAAACAAGTACATGGCACTGCTATGGGTGCCCCTGTCAGTTCCGTAGTAGCTAACATCGCCATGGAAGATCTGGAGAAGCAGATACACCAGAACCCACCTACACCTATTACAACGTGGTGTAGATATGTCGACGATATTTTTACCATAATACCACGTGGTTCTGAAACGGTACTACTAGAATACCTCAACTCTCTATCCAATTTCATCAAGTTTACCGTAGAATCAGAGGTGGACGGTTCGCTCCCGTTTCTGGACGTGCTAGTGCATCGCGTAGGCCCACATCTAGAGACCTCAGTATACCGCAAACCCATGTGGTGCGGTCAATTCACCAACTACGGGTCCGGCCACGCTCCAAGCCATCTCAATAGCACTGCCCGCACCCTGTTCTCCAGGGCCTGGAGCCATTCCAGCACCGACACAATTAGACGTAACGAGATCTCCCGTGTGAAGGCGGACTTAACCAGATGCGGTTATCCATCCCATGTACTAAACAGATGCTTGTTACAGGCACAAGAGCTTACTTCCAACCCAAGACCTCCGAAGCAAGTCGGCATATCATCCGCCTACATTCCGTACTATCCAGGAGTGTCAGGACGTATCTCGAAGATCCTGAGAAGTTACAACATAAAATGTGTACAATTACCAGGTAGGAACCTACGTTCACTTGTCTCCAGTGTGAAGACCCCTGTCACACCTGTCTTACGCAGCAATGTAGTGTACCGTATCACCTGTAGGGCCTGTAACAGTTGCTACGTAGGTGAGACATCGAGACGTCTCCAGGATCGCCTCACGGAACACGACAGAGCAATCCGGCTTGCCGAAACTGACCAGTCCGCGCTTGCAGAACATTTTTGGGCTACCAACCACGATCTTGACCCCAAGCGCGACTTTGAGATAGTGGACCACGCGCGACACTTTCGCCACCGCCTATGGCTAGAGTCACTAAACATAATGAACAACCCTAAGGCATTAAATCGCCAGAAAGGCATGCGTATACATCCAATCCTGGAGACAACCGTTTTATTGATGGATGATCACTGGCGCAAGGCAGCACACGTCCGTGCTACAACAATGACGAATGAGTAACGTGCCACAGTTTGCTTGTAATGTATTTAAAAAAAATTCTGTCAGTTGAGAAAGGGACACGAGTTCCGAAAGCTTCTGGAAATATTTTATTTTATTTTATTTTACTGGGTATACTTTAAATAAATATCTGTTAAACTATGGACCCCAGTACTCCAGGCCCATTTGTCACTATAAAAATGTTATTATTTTTATTGGTTTCTCTCATTTATTTTTGTTCGATATTTTTTGAGTTCGGCATAGTTTGATAGTAAACTATCAAACTATGTTGGAGGTTTGATAGTAAACTATCAAACCTCCAACAATCAAGTTAAACTTTATTTTCATTTTAGCACATTCATATAAAATATGTATAACTTAATTTTTTAAAAAATTAAATGAATTAATGTTTATAGGAAGTTTGGTTTTGTATGGGTAAGCTTGTTCTGTTAATTACCTTTCATAGCTCATTAAAATAAAAGCTGGGCAATTTTTTTGAAATACAGACTGATAATTTTTATTTACCCTGCACACAGGGAGAAAGTACACTCTACTGCTTAACAAACTATGGTCCTAGCATTGTTCCTAATTTCATAACATTATTTCTTTCCTCTCCAGGCATGACCTAACAGAATAGTGGGAGTGAGTTTATTGTACTAGTCATTTTTGCAACTGGTGTGTATATTACAGGTCCATTTTAAAGCTGCACTCTCAAATTTGTTTTGCTCTAAAGCTTGTGATATTCTCAAAATACAACACTGTACTATAATAGGAAATCTGTTATCCATACTAATTGAATTGACCAATTTTAATAATTAGTTGTTCAGATACTCAATTGTTAAGACTAATATGATGAGCCATTTTTTGAGTCCTCATATTTTAATACCTAAAATTGTTAATTTCCTTATTTTATAGGCAATATGAAATAAACTCTTATGACACTCCTACCTACTACTACCACTTTTAGCTCTTTAAATTGGTTATGTTTACTTCATACAATTTGTTCATGGTACAATGATGTTTATTTTATATTTAACTTGAATCTTTGGAGGTAAATGGGTCACTCTTTACAACTTAGTCTGGCTATTCATTGTTACGTTTGCACTCTCCCCTCAGCTTTTTTTTTTTTTTTTTTTTTTTAATTCTTCATTATTCATTAATTTTTCTTGCTTTTACTGTAATTAGTGCCTTTTATGTGTGTGTATGTTCAACATGCATCAATAAATTTCTTTAATAACAGCATTATTATTATGTTAATTCTATATGGTAGATGACTTTCATCAACCGGTGAAATACCACCCCTTTGCTTATTGGAGGCCTGAAGTGGTGAAACCCATGTTTAGTCTCTAGAGCAAAGTTTCCTGCATCTCCCTCCCCCCATACTTCTCCTTCAACCCATGCACGGTACTAAGTACTATAGGTTTTGATACCTTTCGTGTTTGGGGTTTTCATAAAAAAAAAAAAAAAAAAAAAAAATATTTATTACTCATCATGTTTACACACATACTCCAGAGATATGTTTAGTTTTTTTAATAAAATTGTTTAAAAATTTTTCATTCTTTTTCAGCATAAAAAAAAAAAAAGTTGGGGTGTCGTAAAAGCAAGTGTAGTATATTACATATGCAGGTTTTCAACTTAATATAAACCATTGTTTTCTAAATATTACAAAAAAAATTAAAAAAATCAATGTTACCTACAAAAATATTGATGAAAAATAGCCTCCAAAAAAAGAGGAGGGCTTGTGTTTATCATGCTCTTTAGGATCAAACCTTTCAAAGGCACTATTAACAGGAGTTTGTTATATTAACTTTATTAAAATTCAAAAAAATATAGAGTTTGCCACAGAAGTGGAAGCTGTCATATCTGTTGAAATAGACTATATAAACAACTGTATACCTTGTTTAGAAACATGGCAGTCTACTGTGAAATCTGTCAAAGGTATTTGATCCTCAGGAAATATTCAGTATAATTGTGACCAGTGGCACATACACTTTTTTGGTTTGAACCACTTTTGCTTCCTGACTTTTTAGCATTAGTAGAGGAATCTGATGCGAGAATGCAAGCTTATACAGCATCAGCCAAAAAAAAAAAAAAAAAAAAAACTTCCCATTTTATCCATCCATTCATTCGCTCCAAAAGTTTGTCCAGTTCTTCCTTGAAATTATTTATTTAAGCTATCAACTTCCACAATGACCAATGGAAGTTTGTTCCAGCAATCAACCACCTCATGAGTTGCCCAGATACTGCACTACTTTTGAATATATGGCAAGGTCAGAAGGTTATCTGTGATTTATTTAAAAGAGGGGCAGCTATGACAGGTGTTTCATGGTTTTTTAATGCCCTATCAGATAGTCAATTGAAAATAGTGCAGTACCAGGGCAACTTATTGTGAAGGAAGAGCTTGTTTTGCTGTTTGTGATGACTTGATGAATTTGAGGTATTGCTCAAAACATCAAAGGCAGATATTGTTGGGATATCAGAGATGTGGTGTCACACAGATATAAGGAAGGCAGAACTGGAATTTGGGGAGTACAATGTGTACAGAAAGGAAGGACAGGATAGGAAGGGAGGAGGGGTTATGTTATTAGTTAAGAAACATAAAATCCAAGGAAGTGAAGCCAGTCAACATCTCTGGACAGTGCAGTGTCGAGTCAGTTTGGTGTGACATAAGATCAAAATTGAGAGTAGGAGTGTGCTATAGGCCTAATGACTCTGATGAGTATAATAAGAAACTGTGCAGGGAAATAGAGTGGGCCAGTAAATCAGAGAGTCTTATAATGGGGGATTTTAATTTTCCAGATATTGACTGGAATTTGTGGGTTGGTCACTCACACACTAACAAGGCTTTTGTGGAATTATTGGATGATTGTTTTCCACATCAGCATGTTCGGGAGGCAACTAGAGGGAGTAATACTTTTGATATGATTATCAGTAGTGATTCTTCATGCATTAAGAATCTGCAGATAAAGGAACCACTAGGTGGCAGTGTGCTGAGTGGGATTTACTCAAAGAGGTAACTACCATCAGGGGTAAAGGGGAGGGTTTTTGCTTTTGTAAAGGTGACTATGGAGGTCTGAGACAGTATTTAAATTCTATACAGTGGGACAAACTGATGAGGTTACCAACAGCAAATTCAAAATGGGAAGCATTCAAAGAATTTATCTTGGAAGCTACTAGGCTTTACAAACCAACTAAGAAATATTGTTCAAGGTTTAGGCCTAAATGGATGTCAGATGAACTAATGAGATATATGGCAGAGAAGAAAAATGCATGGGATACATATAAATTAATGGGTGACATGGAAGCCTATGATAGATATAAGCTGGTCTGTAACAAAGCCACAAAGGAGGTTAGGCAGGCAAAGGCAGATTATGAGAAATCCTTGGCAAAGGATGCAAAGAAAAACAGAAAAGAGTTCTTTACCTATGTAAACTCTAGAAGGAAAGGGATGAATCAGATTGGTCCACTGGAAATATCCAGTGGAGCAAAAACTATCTTTTAAGTTACATATTGCTTTCCAAAGGGAAGCCACCATTGTTCATGTGGATTTTTGGGTATCATTTGCATATAGTTTGTATGTAATTCATTAAAAGGATATGTTTGAGTCCATCACCTTATTGTGATCATCCCAGCAATGTATCACTTGTGAATACAGAGGATAGGATGTAGTGTGATTTGTGCATATCTTTTCACTATCAACACTTCGTGGTGCACATGATGAATAAAGAATCTACCTTCTAATTGCCCCTGCCCCAAGAGCCCATGGAGCACACTTTGTATGTCACTGATTTAGGCAGACAAACTGAGAGACTTACAGACAGCATGGCAGAAAATAGGTTGATTAAAAATGCAGGTTCTTATAGATTTACAGACAACATAGCATTGAACAGAGTGGAAAAAAGTGCAGTGTTGTGAAAATAAAAGAGAATATAACATTGCTGTTGCAATGATATATTCTCAATATTGTTCATTATGAAATTGGCCCACATGGTGAAACAGTGAACCAGGAATACTACAAAAAACAGCAGTTCTGAGGTGATTGTGTGGTGCTGTTTAGAGAAAAATGGCTTTAGAAACTTGGGCTTCAGGAAATTGGTGCTTGCATCTTAAAACACCTTTACCTACCTGGCACTTTCCATTCAAGAATTTCTTGCAAAACTCTCCATCATTGTTGTCCCCCATCTGCCATACTCCCTGGATTTAGCTGCTCTCTTTAGTTTCTCCCTTCCCCTTGTTTAAAGCCTCTTGAAATGTCACATATTTGCAGCAGCTGAGGAAATTATTCAGAATGTGACATAGGAGCTATTGGCATTTCCATGAGAAGTCTATCAGGATGTTTCCAAAAGTTGCAGAAATGTTGAATCAGTCACCCAGAGTCAGAGAGACTACTTCAGAAGAGATCCATCTGAATAACAAGTAAGCTTTGTATTTCCCAAATATGAGTTCAGACCCCAAAACATTCTGAGTGTGCCTCATAGTGAGCACTATTATATATTTTGTATGCTGAGATACCTTTTTATCAGGGGAACTAATTAGTACCTGGTTGCACCACCTTTAGTGTGTAATGTGTCTAAATATGTCATGGCATAGAATCCATGTGGTGCTGGAAGTTGTCTACAGGTATGGTAATCCATGTGCACCATAATGCATCGTACAGTTTGACAGGTATTTGATTTTACTGGATCTGGGTGCCAAACAGGCTCATTCTATGACATCCTACATATGTGTTCACAACTGGGCTGAGATTCTGGCAGCCATGGGAGGATGGAATGCTTGTTAACCAGTTGAACACTGTTATAGCTCTGTGAATAGCGTATTGTTTTTGAAAGATGCCTAGGTGATCTGGGTAGTTGGTTACTTTTAAACAGTCTATTTCTGACCACATGGTCATAAATAGGCCTGTAGAAGTCCACTCAGGCACTGATTAAATCTAAATGTGCTTCAGACAATTATGCTGCCTCCTTTCCCATGATGGCCTGCACAATTTCCTCTGTGCAGCAGGGTTTAATAACTTCACGTTGAATATGCCACACCCACTCCTATATGTCATCATGAAGCAATTGGAAACTGAATTATTCAGACAAGACAACCTGTTTCCAGTCATCTGTTATCCAATGGCTTTGCTGTTTTGCTTATTATAGGTGTATTTGCATGTGACAAGCTGTCAGCAGAGATACTTGGTGGACTATTAGCTGCAAAAGTCCATGTTGAAATGGGTCTTTCTACTCCTGTGTTGTATTGCATTATTAGTTGCTCTACTGTGAATTTGTCTTGTTCCTCTGAGCAGCATTTGGGTCCTCTTCTTGTCTCATTGGTCAAAAATGCATGGCTGGCCTGCATGGAACCTCCGACTGGTGATTCTTTCACAGTTGGTTGTACTCTTGATATACACAAGACATGGCTGTATAGAAACTTCCCACTGACAAAGGTGGTGAAGTCTGAAATACTTGTCTCAGCAATCATTCCCTGTGGAATTTTGGTCATATCTGTAGTCTGTTCTTCACACAGAACACTAGTTTACAAATGCAGTATCAGCAGATGCTGCCTTTGTATATAGTGTGTTCTACTTGGCAGTAGTAGCAGCAGATTCTGTGCAGTTACAGGTGTTCCTAATGCAAAGCATATTTCAGTTTATATGAAGAGTATATAACTGTAGGATAGATATGCAGAAGTTTTCCTTCAATGAGCAGGTGGTTGATTGTCGGAACAGACTACAGATATGACCAAAGTGAGTAGTTTAAATAAGTTCAAAGAACTAGGTAGATTATTGGAAAGGATGGGCAGGTGATGTGGGAACATTTTTTTTTTTTTTGGTTTGTGATTTATAAGTGTGCTTTCTTGAATCATTTGCACTACTGATACCAAAGCTTGACGAGATGAATAATTGATATATTATACTGAAGATGGTGGTTGACTCTGTTTGGTTGTAATTTTATTGTTGATTGCAGATGGAGCTTAAAAATTACAAAATGTTGAATTTGTTGAAATTTGGATATTCCAAGAATTTCTTAATGCTTTAGCAATTTATATTGCCCTAATTTTCAGGAAATATGTTCTAGAAAAAAAAAAAATTGCCCAATTTACAGATATAATACTCACACAAGTATTATGGCCTTAGTTTTCTTTTGGATAAAATTAATCATGTAGTCATTCAGCCGATGAACCTATAAATGAATTCATTTAATCCTATTTAATTTTCATCTGTTTTTTTTTTTTTTTTTATTAATGTATACAGAAACTTTTCTATATTATGAATAATTTTTATACAGAATAGCTAATAATGAATTAAAATAATTACCATTTTTATTGAGGATGAGTAACAAGGACTTCTTGTTATATTAGATTTTTCTTTTATAGCTAGATTTCATAAGATATGGATGTTGTATAAAAATGTTTTCATTCTACGTATATATTTTTAATTTTTTGTGCTATACTTGTATAATTTTTAAATAATAATATATTATATTACTTCATAAATTCTTTCTTCCATTTTGCTTTTTTCTTTCCCTAGAAATTAAAACTCCACCTCTTATCAGTCATATGATAATGGCTGCTATTGGACAACAACAGCAGCAGCAACAAACACAACATCAACAGAAGCAGCATCAGCAGGACGGCCAAGGAAGACACCCTGTCACTCAGTTAGAATTTCATCAAGCTATGAAAGATTTCAAAACGATGTTTCCTGAAATGGATGAAGATGTTATTGAAGTAGTATTGCGAGCTAATAATGGAGCTGTTGATGCAACTATTGATCAGTTACTTACAATGAGTACTGACAATGAAAATGAACGTTTGCGAGCAGAATTAGATGCTACAGAAAATGATGAACTGCCTCCATGCTATTCACCGGCAACACCACCCCCATCATACCACCAAGCAGTGCCATATGCCCACAGTCCCTCCCATTCCCCGTCTACCTCAATCTCACGCTCCCGTTTTGTTCCTACTTTCACTCCCTCTTTACTACGTCTCCCATATCCTCAGCATCATTCTCTTCACAAGGTGGTGCCATCACAGACATCTACAGGTCAGTCAATTCAAAAAAGTGAAACAAAAGGAAATAAAAGTTCTGATATAACTGCTAGTCCTGCTGTGACCACCAGTACAGATGTACCCTTGAAAACATTGCACTGTTGGAATCCACCACTTCTTGGTCCCCTTCCACATTCATTTCTGAGGTTAGAAATTAAAGAGCCTCATGGAACAGATCATACTAGAGTAGAGGTAAGGTGTTTTTTTTTTTTTTTTTTGTTGTAATTGATAATTTACTGTATTTGTATTCATTTTTATACTATGCACATTGAGATTTAACAGAAATTTTTAGAAGCACTTGCAAAAGGACAACAAAACTTGATGAGATAGTTTGGTCTCAAGAGCCAAAGGATGAAAGACTTGAAACTCTGTCAATAAATACCCCTGGATAGCACCTTCTTGATGAGAAAAATTAATCATAATGTTGGTACATTGTCAGAGAGGGCTGTTTATGGAAGGTGGAGAAAATAAAAAAATAAAGAACCAAATCTGTAATAAAAGATTGTAAAACCTGAATATTATATTGACCAGCCTGGTTAGAAAATTGGAACAGAAAATAATTCTTACAAAAAAAAATTGATAATAAAATAAGATGATAAAATACAAGGGCAAATCAAAAAGTAACAGAAATTTGTATGTGAAACTAATACCCCATGTCAGGACATGCTCCCAAGGTCATCATACTTACTGCACGGTTAGACAAATCTGTACGAGTGTTGCCAGTTGCCTGCATTTAGTCTGTTTTATACAATCTTGGTGTAATCACGTTGGCTCCACTTTCCATTTGCACTGTTAGTGAATAGTGTGATGTTGTTGGATTTTTGTAGTCAGAAGGGGTCAATCCCTTCCATATTCATAGAAGAATGTTAGCACAATATGGAGAAAAGTTACCAGTCAAAGACTAATACTCTTTTCAAAAACATGGGCACACCACTACAAGCCTGAAAGCAAGCAGCAAAGCATGGAGTAGAGACATTTGTAATCCCCACCAACAAATTTTCAGAAGTGTACCGTCTTTCGACAAGGTTATTTTGACATTATTTGGGATATGAGCAAGCTTATTTTGGAACATTATCAGGAATGTGAAAAGATTATCAGTCATGCAAGATATTGTGCCATGTTGGAAGAGAATCTTACCTGCTATTCATTATAAATACAGTGATTTGCTGTCAAAAAGTTCTGCTGCAGAGTGACAGTGCTTGTCACTCAGCTGCTCATTCAGCTACTGCAACCACTGAAATGATTCAAGAACTTAATTTTGAACTTCACCTTTTTTTGGGCTCCTGAAAAACATTACGTGGATGTTAATTTTCAAATAAAATCAAAGAAACACTGTACAAGTAGCTTTATGAATAATTGTAAACCTTTTTCTTTTCTTTTTCCATTAAGAAGTTTCTGAACCAATTTACGAAGTGTTGGAGAAGCAAGAGGACTGCACGAAAAAATAATACTGAATTTTTTTGCGTGTTTTCCTTTTCTCGATTTAATAAAAAATAAATTGATTTATGTGAAGTTTATAATAGAAATTCACCTGGGTATTTTGAGTAACCAGTGGATTAGCTGATTCGAACTGAACTTTGTTAAGTGGAGGTGGGGGAGAGCTATTGGTTGAAGACAGAAAAAAACCTGTACATTTTTTTTTTTTTTTTTTGTTGCAAAGGGTGTGCAGGTTTTTCATTCAGTGCTGCCATATGAAATTGGCATGCTATCTCTGGTCACAGCTATAGTAGAGATAAAAAGTGATCTCACCAAATTGCCCTTCAGATAAATTGCTAAAATGTTTTTTAAATTCTTTAGCAATTTATTTTACCCTTATTTTCAGGAAATACATTATGGAAAAAAAATTTACCCAGTTTACAGATATAATACTCACACACAAGTGTAATGGTTCTAGCTTCTTTTTTCATTAAATTAATTGGTCAACCAGCCAGCCAGTGAACTTGCCCTCTAAATGCAATTCATTTAATTCTCAATCACTGTTACACCATTTCATCAGTTAATGTTTCTATTTTGGAGAGTATCTTTAGGCCATTATCCCCACCATCCCCTTCATAAATAGGCCTGCTTGCCAAGTTGCATTTGTTATAACATACTTATTAATTTTTGCATCAAGAGGGTACTATCGGGAGTATTTATTGGTGGAGTTACAAGGCATTCTTTCTTTGGCTCTTCAGTTTTAAGTATTGTGTGATTGTGGTTTTCATGGCATAGGATTACAGCTTTTCAATAACCTCTAAACCCCTGGTGGGTTTAGAGGTTATTGAAATATCATGCCCCTTAGGGTTTTTTTTTTTTTTTCAGTTTCTTTATTAGGAGTTCCTAATGCAAAGCAAATTTCAGTTCCTAATGCAAAGCATATATATATATATATATATATATATGCATATATATGTTCCTAATGCAAATCATATATATATGCACATATATGTCCCTAATGCAAAGCATGCATATATGCCTATTGTCCATCTATCCATCCACATGCAACAGAGGGATTCTTAGTGGATGGATTTTCATGGAATTTTATATTTGGACTTAATAATTTCTGTCCAGTGATTCAAAATTTTCATGAAAATCAGAAAAATAGAAATTCAGCAATTATAATTTGTGTGTAAAAAAGAAATTCATAGCTTAAATGTAGTTTTAATGCAGTATTTGTTAGCTTTAGATAGTCTGTGCATATTTTCATGTATTATTATACATGACTCATGAACACAGTGTTTTGCTTGTGAAGTGATACATATATATGTAGAGAAAAGAGACTTAAAAGTATATGGGAGAAGAGTAATAAATATTATATAGTCGTAATTAAATTGAATGGCCATGTTTAGAGAACGTAAAACTATAGAGCTTTATTAAATGTTCTATCAAGTTATAGTCTTAGTAATTAATTGATAAGGAGATATTTACATTTACTTAACTTCTGTTAATTGCAGAAAAAGAACAGAAGTTCAGTTAATTTAAGAAAAAAATTAACATGCCTGAAATGTAACACAGTGGACATTAACTAAGCTTCAGAGGAGATAAAACTGTTTCATCAATTCTTGTTGTACCTTCATAAGTGCTTCCTAAAATTTCTTTAAAATCTGAATGCAGTTGTTTTAAAATCTCAATTCTCAATGTGGTGTAAAATGAGTTTTATTCTAATTCCTGTGTATTGTTCCCCTGAATTGGTCATTACCAAAGGTTTTCTTACTGAAACGATGCAAGTGAAAATTATTAAATGTTAAGGTCACCAGGAAAAATAATTTCATGATTGGGGAAGTTAAGATTGGAGATTTAAGAAAAGAATAAGTTGAACCTTCTGAACAGTTTGTAGAGTTAAGAGAATAAGAAAATGAATTTTGCATTAGTATGTATGTATATGCCATTAGAAAGAGACTCATAAGAAGAATTAACACAAGAAAAGTAGAACAATCATTAAGGAAAAACAAAGGACTTGAATCAGCAGTAATATAGAAAGACAAAATGATATTGAATCTGAAGAATAGTGATGGTGTACTTATAAATAGCAGAAGACTAATATAAAGTTATATAAGGAGCAAAGGAATGATATCAGCAGTGGAGAAGATGGATCACAAAATAGTAACACATATGCATACCTGATATCTAGTGGCGAGCTATAGTGGGCTCGCAAGAGCCCATTGTTATTTTTTTTTAAAATTTGCAAGCCCATTGTTAAGACAATCATTTATTTTACAAATGAAATCCTGAATGCAATTATTGAGTATCCAGAGCCGAAACTACGGTGGGGCGAGCGGGGCCCCATTCCCAGCATTTTCATGATGCAATCGATCGGTTATGTATTTTAAAATTGCTTCATTTTTGATTTAATTAGTCGGACCTCTGTTTAACGAACTTCTTTATAGCGAATTTTTTTGATTCCCCCTTGTTAATTACATTTAAAATAGTTTACGTTGAACGAAAAAAATTTCCATGTAACAAACGGATTAGGAGAGACAACTTTGTATGCATTGTTCTGACCTCTGGCCTTTAGGCAATTTAGATAAGGGTAACAAATTAAGGGCGAAAGGGATTACCGTTTCACAATGTTAGTGGTGTCCGTAAAACCTATGCACCATAGATCCGAGAAGTTGCGCTAGTCAATATGCTTTCCATAGCCGGTCAGAGGATTAAGAAGATTCTCGACACTGTTTATAGCCTCTGGTCAATGTGTGTTGTGGTTCCCTTTTACTCCGACAAACGGGCATATGTTTTTTGGAGAAGTGAGTGATCCATGCCTTCCAGTAAATTTTTGCTGACTAGTTTACATGGTCACAGTAGCTGAATATCCGTGTGATTCTGACATTTTCACTATATTCAAAGAACTAGTGAGAGTAGCAACGTAGGGGATGGGGATTGAGGCAACTAAGATATTATATAAACTTTACAAAGATGAAATGTTGGCAGATTTTGAAACTTTGTCGAGCCTTTCACTGTGTAGAAAATGTTCTAAAATATAAAGGCATACAGGCAATAATTAAACAAAAAACTGTATCATCAATCTCCAAAAAACTAGTGCGAATTAAGGATGATTGCTAAAGAACTTGATGTAGTAGTAGTGGAAAGAAAGTAGTGCAAAAAAAAGTAGTAGTGCAAGAAAGCAAGTGTATGAGCTTATGCAGCATCAGCCAAAGAAAAAAAAAAAATTTACACAACCATTCCCTCTAAATGTTTGTCCACTTCCTCCTCAAATTTATTTAACCTATCAACTTCCACAACGACAGATGGAAGTTTGTTCCAGCAATTAACCACTCTCTGGCTAAAGGCAAATTTCTGCACATCTATTCTACATCTGTCTTTTCTTAATTTGAATTTTGCCCCCTTAGGTTTGTAATCTAAACAAGTGGAAGAATCCCATCAGAATTCAGCGTGCTCAACCCGTTCAAGGCCTTATATACCTCAATCAGATCACCACGCAGGTGCCTAGTCTCCAGCCATTGCAATTTGCAGAAGTTAAGCCTCTCTTGGTAAGAGGATCCCTTCATTCCCCTCACCAATCTTGTTGCCCTTCTCTGTACCCCCTCAAGCAAATCTACATCCTTCCTAAAATGAGGCCTCCAGACCTGTACGCAGTACTCAAGGCGTGGCCTTACCATTCCCCGATACAGAGGGACAATCATCTCCTTTTCTCTGCTACCAAAATTCCTATATATCATTGACAAAACCCCATGACCTGCCCTGATAGCCTGTCTACACTGCTCAGAAAACTTCATATCTGACTGCACAATTACTCCCAGGTCTTTTTCATTTTCTACCACCTTAAGCGTAGTACCAACCAGTTGGTACGTTTCTCTGGGATTACTTCTACCTTTATGCAGTACTTTGCATTTGTCAATGTTAAACTTCAGTTCCCACTTCTCAGCCCATCTGCCCAAATTTTCTAGACCCTGTTGCAGTAGCACACTGCCATTACTGTCATTAACAACCCTGCCAACCTTTGTATCATCTGCAAACTTCGACACTAAGCCTGATATACCTTCATCAATATCATTGATAAATATACAAAACAACAGAGGACCCAACACCAAACCCTGTGGGACTCCACTAATAATATTAGTCCACAAAGAGCGGCACCCATTGATTACCACCCTCGTCTTCTTCCACTCAACCATCCTTTTATCCATTGTAGCAATTTACCCTTAATACCATTCTGCTCCAATTTGTATAGTAGTCTTCCATGTGCAACAGTGCAAGTATATGATATAAAAATTATTTTTTGCATTTCAGTTCCTTTGTAACCACATCATAATAACCAATCAAAGTTGTCAGACAAGATTTTCCCTTAACAAACCCATGTTGTGTCTCAATTATTGCTGCAGTCTTGTCTAGATGATCCTGCAATGCATCTTTAACCAGTGACTCCATTATTTTACCCGGAAGAGAAGTTAAACTAACTGGTCTGTAATTACTCGTGTCACCCTTCGTTCCCCCTTTGTGAATTGGATATATATTTGCACATCTCCAGTCTGTGGGGACCTCCCCTGAGTCCAAGGATGCTCTCATAATTATGGCTAAGGGTTTGCTTACTTCCTTTGCCGCCTCCTTTAATATAACTGGATAGATCCCATCCACCCCAGGTGCCTTTCTAATGTTTAACTTCAACAATTTCTCCTCCACTTTGCTCTCAGTTATTACAAACTCATTAAGCACCCTGCTACAATTTGATAACCTTCTGGCATTTTCAAACCTTAATAACTCCTCATGTGTGAATGTAGATGCAAAATACTCATTGTTTGTTTGCTATCTGAGCAGGATTGTCAACCGTCGAACCATCGATATCAAGTGGACCAATCAGATTCATCCCCTTCCTTTTAGAGTTTATATAAGTAAAGAAATCCTTGCTGTTTTTCTTAGCATCCTTTGCCAAAGATTTCTCGTAATCTGCCTTCGCCTGCCTAACCTCCTTTGTGACCTGATTACAGACTAGCTTATATCTGCCATAGGCTTCTGTTTTGCCTGATAATTTATATGCATCCCATGCATTTTTCTTCTCTGTCACGAGTCTCATTAGTTCATTTGATAACCATTTAGGCCTAAACCTTGAACAATATTTCTTAATAGGTATGAAACTTTTAGTAGCTTCCATGATTAATTCCTTGAATGCTTCCCACTTAGAATCTGCTGTTGGTAACATCAACAGTTGATCTCACTGTAGAGAATATAAAAATTGTCTGAGACCACTGTAGTCACCTTTACAGAAGCAAAAACCCTTTCCTTTACTCCTGATGATAATTATATCTATTATTATATGTGGAAACTATAAAGATCGGTCGTGTGTTTGGGCCACGATGAGCAGCTTTTAGCTTGCGGACAGCAATTGTGGGTTAGAGGTATTATCCCGCTTTGTGCAAACATTTTGAATCAGAAGTTAAATATTCCGGTTTATTAAATTTACTTTTAAATTTTGAATTTCTTACCCATTTAGCACTAATGGTCGACATCCTGTAGGAACTCTCTTACCTTTCAGAAGCGTTAAAGAATCACTATGGTAAAACATATAAATTAATTATTCAAATTATCATGCTATTGCTAATTTGAAAAATTCTAAAGGAATTATGAAGCTAAAATTGAGTGCATGTTGAAGTTGAAAGAATTTGAAGGAATCAAAATCGAAAGTAAAAAAATTACCTCATGACAAGTTATTAAATGCATTGTTTTATCCTTAAAGGATAAATTATTAATGCAACAGGGATTTTAAATTAAATAAAAGAAATAACGATACCATTGAAAGAAATTTTAAACACATGCTACCCGAAATCCTGGAATGTTAAAGAAATTTCGTCTCGGTGGCAAGACGTTGAAAACCGAATAAGAAATTTGTTTTCTGATAAAATATGAAATAAAAATTAATAATTTTAGAGATTTTGTCGAAGGCAGTTTATCTTTAAAATCGAGTGAAATTCCCTTTTCAATTAAGAAATCCAGAAATATCTTTGAAACCATTGCGATTAGCAGAGCTGAAGCTGAGCGAGCTTTCAGCGTAATATTGAGTGAATGAATGAATGAATAATGTTGACAATAAAACACGTTGCAGATTATGACATCTAAATGGAAAACCATTGCTTCAATTTGATCTGGATCGTTATGTCAAATCATCGCTCAGCTATTGAGCAAAGCAGAAGATCGACAACAAATATTAATAAAGAAGTGAATTCTATATGGCAATTTTTAGAATAAATTTTTCTTGAATATTTGTGAAATAATTTTTTTTCATGTAATCTGCGATTTTTAGTGTACGTTTTCTAGTGTTTGTTTTTTATGTAATATTCGTTTTTATATTGTGGCATTTTTTGTGATAGTTTTTGTTATTTGTGATATGGGAAATATTTCATGTTATTTTTTATTTGCAATATTAAAAGTTTATCATGAAAAAAATGTATCCATTATATTTCCCTAGTTTTTAAAAAAAAAGTTGCGCATGTGCCAAGCACGCGCAGTAGATGGTTTATGCGAAACTTCCTTCGCATTTCTTTTAGGTATTTTGATTTGTATATATTGATTACGAAATATAAGAACTTTTTTATTGTAATTATTTTATTGATCATTCAAAGATTTTCTTAATTTCTGGAAGACAAGATACAATGGATTTATAACTAAAGTAAGAGATGTATACTTGCGAGTGCAACGTATCTAAATATCTCTGTAAAATAGCACCCATTGATGTACTGATCTTGTAGTTGAAGCGATATATGCAACTGTTAGGAGAACCTAACAATGGAATGTAATGAAAATGCAAGACAAAAAAAGAAATTGCTGACAAATATTTGTATAGCTGCAATCATACTTACTGCAGTAGTAACTTCAGGAAGCATGATTGCAACGTCATGCTATTCAAAAATTCTAAAAAGTTAGAATTCCACTGTCATATCCAGTTATCATCATAAGGCGAGGCATGATGACCAGGTTTTTAAGTTTGTTTTTTTTTTTTTTTTTTAGATAGATCTAGGAACGTTTTACACATTCACTTGTACGAATGGTTAAGAGGGTAAGAAGCCGCATCTGTCCACCCCCCCAAATCCGCCCCTGACTCAAGATATCATACCAGTCACGAAAAATGCGTCATATGCTCTAATCACACTACTAGTAGCACAAGCGTGGGAAGCACCTCTAGTGGAAGCTGCGAATGATGTCATTTCCGTGACTGATCAAATTTACTCGATAGAAAGTCGGAAAAACTGTGAGCCCATTGTTAAAATATTCACAGCTCACCACTGCTGATATCCTTCCTGATGAAGTAGAACATGCATTGAAGAAAATGAAAAATCAGAAAGCCCCATGTGAAGATGAAGTCACTGTAGAGTTGTTAAAATTAGGAGGAAGAGACATGACACAGACACTGGCAACTCTTCACAAAATACATTAGGAAAGGTGTGATGCCTAAGGAGTGGAATAATGCAATCACAATTTTGCTGCATAAGAAAGGAGATAAATCAGAAATTGGAAATTATAGACCAATTAGCTTGTTGTCCCACATCTACAAGTTGTTCGCAAGGGTCATTACTAACAGATTAGAAAGAATACTTAATGAGAACCAACCAAAAGAGCAAGCTGGTTTTAGGACAAGATTCTCAACTATGGATCACCTTCACATAATATCAGAGCTAATGGAGAAAGCAAATGAATATAAAATGCCATTATGCCTGGCATTTGTGGATTATGAAAAGGCTTTTGACTCCTTACAGCATAAGGCAATGTTTTGAGCACTGGAAAGGCAAGATATAGATACTCCATACATTATGATTTAGAAGAAAATATATGAGAACACTACCTCCTTTATTAGACTAGACAAAGACAGTAGCAAATTTAAAATTGGGAAAGTAGTTTGACAAGGAGACAATATCTCCAAAGTAGTTTACTGCTGCCCTTGAAGAAGCTTTCAGACGATTGTACTGTGTCCAAAATTTAATGAATGGAGCGTACCTAAATCATTTACGATTTGCAGATGACATTGTGATCATAAGCCACAATTGCGAAGAATTAGAGGAAAATCTTAATCAGTTATGCATAGTTAGTAAGGATTTTGGACTAAAGATCAATATGGTTAAAACAAAAGTAATGATGAACAAGTATGCCACAGCAGGGCTGTGCCAATTAAAAAAAATGACTTATTTAAAATACATTTCTGGTACATATTTTAATAAAAAAATTAAAATTGAGGTATGACAACCAGTGGGGCAACAACCATGGTGACGCACAGAGCTCGGTATCAGTACATTGGTGCAACAAAGATTTTCGTAGTTTTAGATGATAAACGAATTGGAATAATCAAAACATAAAATCGAAAATGTCGGAAATTATTTAATCTTGCTTTTGGCGCCCTTTTCAGCTTTTAACCTGAGGCAAGAGCCTCGTTCGCCTCATCCTCGGCACGGCACTGTGCCACAGGAAGGGATATAATCATCGAAGGAGCAGAAATGGAAAAGGTGGATTCATATACTTACCTTGGACAAGTCATTAGCTGTAATAATGATAAATGGATGGAAGTAAAGAGAAGAATAAATTTTGGATGGATAGTATTCAGGAAATATAGTCACATATATTCAGACAAATTGGGAGGAATATCTTAATTTGTCTGAAACGTAAAGTAATGAACCAATGTATACTTCCACTACATCTTATGGAAGTGAAATTTGGGCTCTCACCAAAAGAATGGAAGAGAAGCTGAGAACAACACAGCTAAGAATGGAACAAATTATATTTGGAATCAGACTGTTAGATAAGAAGAGAAACACATGGATTAGGCAGAAAACTCAAGTACAGGACATTCTTATCAAAACTAAAGAACTGAAATGGACTTGGGCAGAACACATTCCTCGAAGACATGATGGTAGATGGACTAAGAAAATAATAGTACCTAAGAGGAGCTAAAAGAAAACCTGGAAGACAACAACAGAGAGCAGATGAAATTCAAGAGAAATGGGTAGTAAATGGATGGCCATTGCACAAAACAGAAGAAACTGAAAAGTTGCTGGAGAGGCCTTCATCCTGCAGGGGATTGAAAATGGCTGATGATGATGATTAAAGAAAGTCAAAAATTGGAGTTCCTAAGTTGGTCAGTGTTTGGTATTTATGCATTTTATGCGTACATGTGGTCTGTGTATTAGACCAGATGTATGCATAAATTGCATTTCTGAAATAGAAGAAATAATAGAATGAGTAATTAAAGAAGTTTAATGACAATGGTTGATGAAAGCAATAGTGGCAATTCTGCAAGAAAGAGAGAAGTTTGAATGATGGGAAGTAAAAATTTTTCTTTTCACTGAACTTCTAAATTTGTAAATTAAATATGCTTAATGAATGAACCTTCTAGTGAGATTACTTTATGTATATTTTATTAACACTGTAGTTCTTTGTTCATTCTTGAAATATAAATTAAACTAAACTTTATACATTGTTTTTAAAATTGTTTGCTTTTAATGAGATATTATCTCTAAAAATAATTAAATTGCTTTAATTATACTTCTTGTAGAGTGTTACAGTTCTCAGTTCTGCCATGCTTAAGCAGAGGATGGTGGAAAATGAGCGTCAGAGGCAGAACACAATAGGTGCTGATGATCCTGATTTAGCCCAATACTTAGAAGATGAACGAATTGCAATTTTTCTCCAAAATGAAGAATTTGTTCAAGAGCTGAGAGGAAACAAGGAATTCATGTCTACTTTAGAAAAAGGTATGGTTCCTTTGCAAGTGTGTATGCTTGTTTGTATATGCATGTGGGTGCTATGTCTATGTTTGTTTGTATGTACAATCATCAAAAATAACTCTATAATTTGAATTGTTTTCATTTATTTAAGTACAGTCAGTCCTCGTGTAGCACGATTGTTGTGTTCCTAGAAACCTTCGTGCAATGCAAAATCGTGCAATATAAACAACAGGCCCTATGGGAAAAATAGGGTTAGGTGCCGACCACTGAAGATTGAACACACATCTGTAACCAAAACATTACCAAACACAATAAATAATCGTAATAAAATGCTTACGTATTTTATTACAACTATTATGTAATAAAATATTGCTAATGCTTTTGCTTCTATCGTAAGCAGACTTGTTTTTTGTTTGATTTTCTATCCAAACAGATGACAGCCATTCCATCTCTTCCAATTCTTTGTGTCTTGATTTAATGGATTTTACATTTTGAGTTGTTCCTGCTATGAAAGTTGTTTTTATTTTCTCTGCATTCTTTCTAATTCTCGGTGTTGCCTCATTTAGGCCTGTGGCACGTGCAATATCACATGGTCTTTAATTTCACTCAAAGCGTTTCACAATTTCATATTTTTTCTCTATTGACAGAGGCAGACTGGCCATAAGCCTTACTGGGGAAATCCAGGTGGGCCGGAGGCTAGTGTGATGTTGGCTGTAAACCATAGTATGAGGCCACTACAAATTTTCCCGGGTAAGAATTTTTGACCCAGTCTGCCTCTGTTTATCGATATTGCTTTTCTTTTTCTCTCTGAATCTGCAGTGTCTTTACCAGGACGCTTCCTTTTCACACCTTTTTAAGTATTTTACTGATTTTTAGGGAATAAAGCACAATTACAAAATGAGAAGATACGCTTGATACACATAAACAAAGCTGTTCACATTTAGTAACTGAATAAACAACACCGTAAAGGCAGAGATACACTATTAGCACCTCACATTTTACTAAAGCACATTTCTGGGGGTTACTACCATAAAACTAAAAACAATTTCCACTTGCGTTTCTGCTAGTGGAATCTGTTATAAACTGGTAGTAAACTCGATCTAATGGCATTTGCGATAATACCGATAGCTGGAATTATGTGGGTTTTTACCTTATTATGGTGAAATCTGTTTCCCCTTCACTGATATAAAAAAAGATAAATACATTTTCAGAATCTTCTCTTCATTCCTATCGTGTTACGTTCAGTTGGGGTGATTCCACATTCGACTGCCATTTCTTGTAAATACAAAGGCGAATCATGCATAAGCGAATTCGGTTCATGTTATATACGATATCGTTTCCCCTATCCTATTTATAAATCGTGTATGATCGAATTTGTGTAGTGTAAACACGTGTTATATGAGGACTGACTGTATTTCACTTAAAATGTTGTCACAATATCCATGAAGCACAAGAGATTTTATTCATGCTAAAACATTTCCAATGTGTTTTCTCAGTGCATCCAATAGCTTTTGAAAAAACTTAGAAATTTTTCATAACTGCAGCTAATATTTTGTTCACTGATGCTCTCCATGGTAACTTGTTTCAGCTTTCACCTCTGAAGCCAAAATGGATTATTCCTGCATGCATTTTTCATAAGGAATATTTACATGGATTGAAATCTGGTGAATAAAGAGACCATTATCACCCAACTGTAAAGCATCTATCGTGAAAATCTTCAGCATAGCAATCGAGAACCACATTTATCGAATGTAGTCTTGGCTCAGCTTTTTGAAAAATTGCCCATGCCTTGAAGATTTGAATTAATGTGGTCTTTGAAGGGCTTGCACATGAATGATTCAACATTCATGTGCCATCATGAATGTTGAATTGGTGTGACTGTTCTTGCAGCTGAAACATCATGCCATATTGCTCAGTTTATCTGTTTGGTCATTGCCATGACTATATGGGTATTTTCCATGTTTGTGAATTGGATTGTTTTCCAAAAACAATGTCAGCATACCAGCTGAGGTTTGCTGGCATTGCAGGGTAAAACAGTTGCTTGTCATTTTTTAAGGAATTATAAAAGTATGTACATATAACTTGCTGTAAATAGCATTGTAGTTTGTAGCTTATTTTATAGATTTTTTTTTTATATTGTACTTTAGAACAGTTAATTGGGGCAGTAATTCAAAAGTTAGGTTAATACTGGGAATCTGTAGGTTGCAATTTAGTCTAAGTGTCACACTTCTGTGTTTAAAACTATTGTTTTGAATTTTTTTTTATCTTAAAACTATTGTTTTAAGAAGTACTTCATTGTATTATACATAGTATTTTATCGAGCATATATTGCATCATAGAGTAGTCTATTGTAATATTTTCTAAATTTAGTTAATTTTTTTTTTTTTAGTCAAACTTGTCATTAAAATGAAATCCAGTAAAATTAGCATGACTCAGGAAGGCATAACTTGCAGTGGCATGATGTAGGAGAATTGCTTCAGGCAGTCCTTCTATGAGTCACAGTCTTATTGCTTTTGCAAAACAAGGCTTTGACTCACTTTAACTCTAGCATGATTAATAGGTTCACAGATGACCCCTTTGTGCTTGCTAGATGCTAAAAGAGTAAATGATCAAATTTTGCATTTTAATGGATGAGAATGAGCATACGAGGAAAAGAGTTGATACTTTGGAGACAGATCAGTCAGGGGACTCATTAGGTACTCAGAGGTCCATCACAGCTTTACCTGCTCCCATGGATCTGGCTGGAAGGATGGATCATCAAGAGTGGAGGGTGCTAATCTGACAGAAAGTTGTAATGTTGAGTGATTCAGAGAAACAGTGATAAGTGGAACAGGACCAGGGCCAACCACTCAAATTGATGTGTCTTCCGACATTGAATGACAAAATGATGAAATTCAAGGACCTTCTGCTCATAGCTTTCAGGCATGTTTTGGGCAAGTCTGGTGCATGTATGCGTGCTTAGTCCATTCCAGATTCCGTGAACCTGAAGCACCAATTGTGTCCTCCTTTGAAGTCAGTAACTTCTTTTTCATCAGCAATTCTTGCCTCATGCTGAACCATCTTTTTGGACACAGAAATTCCAATCGCCCTTTGCTGCTCTTCAATCCATATCTTCAATTCTCTCTCTAAATCAGGCCATTTTGCCGACTTGCCTCTTATGGCCTTCTTCTGCCGTGGCGTTTTCAGTAGGGTTTCTTCTTCCCGTAGCCAGTCTCGGATTGTTTTCTCAGTTGGAGGAGAACCAAACTTATGTTCAGCAGCACGATTTCCATTCACTTTTGCAAACTGGATCACTTTTAACTTGAATTCAGCACTGTACGAAAATCTTTTCTGAGCCATTTCTGGGCAGAATGTGGCAAAACGTAACCTGATATACCAGTAACAAGTGCAAAACAATGAGTGCAAAGACAACAAGCGTGAAAAAGTGGGAAATGCAAGTAAAAAAATCTACAACCACTGTATAAGACGCACCCAGTTTTTAGACCCCAAATTTTTCGAAAAAGGGTGCGTCTTATACATGGGGAAATATGGTAGTTTATAAATTTGTAGTACTGATTAAATCAACTAATGCCACCATAATGGACATGTCAGAAATGTGGTGCCATTTTGATATACTGGATTCTGCATATGATAAATATGATGTATATTGAAAAGGCAGAAACGATAAGGGGGAGAAAGCAATATGCTTTTAATTGCAAAATGCATTGATTCAAAAAGAGTTTCATTCCAGTGGATGAGAACTGTTAATATATATAGCCTGTCTGGTGTGACAATAGTCATGCAAATAAAAATGGGATAGGCGGTGTGCTGAAGACCAAATGAGTGTGATGAATATAACAATTTATACAGTTAGTTGTAGTTGGCAAGCAGATATGAATGTCTTATTGTGGAAATTGATTTTTGAATATAGACTGGTGGGTAGGTTACTTTTAAGCAGCAATATGTTTCTTGATTGATTAGATGACTGCTTATATTAACATATTAGAGATATTGCACAGGGAACAATATTCTTGATAACATTTTCAACAAGTATTCAAATGATATTGAGAATTTTTGCATTAAGTAACTATTAGGTAGTGACCACAATTATTGTTTGACATTTCTGAAGAGAAGTGTTGGGAAGGATTTTAATCTTCATAAGAGAAATTGATGTCCTTGGGCATTATTTGAATTCTGTTTAATAGGGATAGTACTAAATGATTGCAGGGGGTGTTTCAGTGCAGTAGTTGAAATCAAGTAAAAGTGTTTTGCTTTATTGCATTTGATTTTTGATTGTGCAGATCATTCTGCTTCTACTGAGGACCAAGGTCAAGTACACTGTATTGAGGCTTGGACTTAAGTTCAACCATAGACAATTACCATTTTTTATGGTTCTGTCTAAGTTGCTATTATTTTTTTAAGTCGTACAGCATCATCTGAACAGGTGATGCTTCACTTGTTCTGTTAGTAATTTTTTTTGAACATTCTCTTCTGTCAAATCTTACTGAAAACTTGTGCTGCCTCAATAGCATCTTCGCTCTGATAAAGCATTTTCAAATATTGCTCGGTAGTGTATGCCATTGTTTTTCACAATTTCTTAAGATAATTTGTGACAGGGGACTACAAATTTTCACAAGCCAAGTTTTAAATAGCAAATTTTACATTTTCTATGACACCAAATGATTTCTGAAAATAAAATTCTTAAATAATATTGACAGTTCAAAGTAGAGCATTATTGTTTGTTGACTTTGTATACAAGTTAGTTCATGCTTTGTATTTAGTCATTCCAATTATCAGCTGTTTTTATTTTTTGAACACCATAATGCAACACATCCAATTAAATAATCTTAACATTTAGAGTGATATATCTTGTAAAAACTTGAAGTTTTATTATTTTGCAGATGCAAATTCTGGTCTTCCATCACACTCCACATCATCTCATCATAGTGGTATGTATATTAATTTCAGTTTACTGAAACATAACTACTTTAGATTATAAGGATGACTTTAATAATAATCAAAGTAAGTTTTGGAATTCTATAACTTATCTATCATGCAAGAAGCCATTGGACAAAGCATAGCAAGGGTTTGCATATTAATTGATGTCTACAAAATGATTCTTGGGGCTTTTATGAGTGCTTATAAACTAATGCAGGTTATAATTTTTTTTTTTAAATTGATTTTTGATATTCTGTATATGGTTTAATTTCAATAAAATTCAGATAGATAAAAACGTTCATGACATGCCCATATTCATTTTACATTTTTTATCAGTAGAATTAAAATAAAAATTATTGATAAATCTTCAGTACATTTAATCAACATCTATGTTGATTGAAAGTATGTATTTTAGATGAAAGGTGTAGCCTGACATAGCTGAGTGGTCAAAGCAAGAGTGCAGTAGTATACTCTCTTTGAGTTTATAATGGTCTAAGCCCACATGTCTGCTAAATATAGTTAATGATTGTGTTCATGATCTGTTGTAAACTCCTCTGACCTGGTGGTCATGCCAGCATATGAACAAAGTTTTTTTTAATATTATTAGATGTATGTTATCTTGAAAAAGAAAAAAAAATGGAGTTCAATCTAAAAAATCATCTCCATATAAAATGTTTTTCTCAAGGGATTTCTATCGAAGCTGTTGCTTTTAAATCAAGTATATTACTTAAATACACACCGTGGGATTTCTGCCAATCAAACATCACAGCCGGCTACTTATCAAAGTTAATAGTTGGTAGTGATGTTTTTTGAGCTCTCAAGGTGACACTTGTTGGGGTTGAATTTCTTTAAGTAGTAATTTTCAAGAATTACTTAATATACAAAGGAAATTGCTCGATAAAATTGAAGTTGAGAGGAGGAATGAAAAAAGAATAAAAGTTTGTACTTGGAGTAGAGCTATGACCAGATGCTGACTGGTTGCAGTGTGTTTTCTTACTGGTTTAGATCAATAAAATATGCTTTTTGTTGCACAGATAAATAGCATAAATAAGTGGCAGTCTATAGATGGTAATTCAGAACCGCAATGCTTGTGGAAATATCAGTAGAAAAGGTTTGCAATAGAAACTAACTGAATGTATGTGTGAGAGAGAGAGAGAGAGAGAGAGAGAGAGAGAGAGAGAGAGAGAGAGAGAGAGAGAGAGTGTGAGAGTGAGTGAGAGAAAACACGAACAAACTTTTGGATGGAGTCTGAGATTTTGGGAACACCCCCAGATATAGAAATGGTATTCTGTGTTATAATGTATTTGAGATTTGTACTGAGTTGTTGCTCAAAACAAAAGTAACACTGTGAATAAAAGTGCAAGCCTAGGTTTTTTGATTCAGAGAAAGTAATAATTGTTATTTCTGCAAAGAAAGTTTAATCCGTCTTGAGTGGAGAATAATCTGGAGAACAACATTTAAGTAGTTTGACTACTGTCCTCTCACTCCTGACCACTTTGCTATGTCAGGCTCCCCCCCCCCAGGAATTAGACCAAAACTGAAGGAAATTTAGGGCAAAAACTTTTTGCATGTGAAAGCTATGACACATTAATGCACATTAGTTGGCAAATGTGTAGTGTATATGTAAATAAAGGGAAACTAAGTTGGCTTTTAGAAGTGCACATCAAGCTCTTTCTCTGAAATACATCAGTTTTGTTGTAAAGCTAATGACCACAAATCGCCATAATCTTGCACTTCAAATAAATAGCGCTGTTACATAAGGAGAAACATAAGCATGCTGCTGTTTACTTGTGCAAATAAAAGCATAAATTTGTACAGATAAATACAGTATAGGCACTGCTTAATGTCATCACTTCTGTAAATTGAATTTTGATTCTGTTAAATGGCAATTGTAATAAGTGAAAATCAGAAGAATATTATCCAAAGGCTAGAAAAATAAAAATTAAGATATAAATTTACACTTTATTACTTTAACAATTAACAAAATTAAATGATATGTGAAAATTGGAAGAATATTATCTACTGGTTAGCAAAACAAACATGTTATACTTACATATATAGCTTAATCCACAGGTTAGCAAAATAAAAATAAATTTATGCTTACATACATAGCTTAATCCACAGGTTAGCAAAATAAATTTATGCCTACATACATAGCTTAATCCACAGGTTAGCAAAATAAAAATAAATCTATGCTTACATACATAGCTTAATTAATATACATACAAGTCACATATTTTAGATTGCTTTGAATTATCACTACAAAGTCTATTTATAGATTTCCAACTATGGAAACCTCATCTGTAAAAGGACATCGAGCTTCTTGAGAAGGTCCAAGATGGACAACTTGCATGGTGAGATCAGCAAAAGGGGGCAACCGTATGAGGAAAGACTTTGATTATGTGGGCTTATAGAGCTTGCCAACAAGGCACCTTAGAGGTTTATAAGGTTCTGAGAGGGGTTAGTAAAATGATTGAAGGCAGAATTTTCACTGTTATAAATAATTCCACAACTAGGGGCCATAAATTCAAATTACAGGTGAAGAAGTTTAGTCTAGATTGTAAGAAGTTTTCTTTTACCCAGTGAGTCATTGATTACTGAAACAAGTTGCCTCTGCAGTTAGTTCAGGCTGTCAGTTTGAAGAAATTCAAAGGTCAACTGGATAGTTAACTATGCGAGGAAGGAAGTGCATAATTTGTATTTTCTTATCTACTTTTTTTTTTTTTTTTTTTTTTGGCCAGTGCAGATACCATTGCTGGCAGAAACCTTTGACATCCTTAACTATATGGCTAATACTGATACTATGGTAGTGTGCATTACATGCGGTGGAAGTTCAGTAATTATACTTTTCAGCATTATATAACACTTTTTTTTATTAATTGATAGCTTGATAGTCATTATCTATATGGTAGAAAGACTGAATGTCATCCAAAATTGATTGCTCACTTAGCTCTCTCCCATATAAACAGTGGATAATCAGTACCATGCTGTATATAAAATAAAAATTTAATAAATTAATATTGTCATTGATTCTATCATATATAAATATGAGTTAAAAAATAATTTCTAACAAATAGATATTTATTTACAGTATACCCAGTATAAAATAAAATAAAATAAAATATTTCAGTAGCTTTCGGAACTCGTGTCCCTTTATCAACTGACAAATTTGAATACATTACAAGCAAAGTGTGGCACGTTACTCATTCGTCATTGTTGTAGCACGGACGTGTGCTGCCTTGCGCCAGTGATCATCCATCAATAAAACGGTTGTCTCCAGGATTGGATGTATACGCATGCCTTTCTGGCGATTTAATGCCTTAGGGTTGTTCATTATGTTTAGTGACTCTAGCCATAGGCGGTGGCGAAAGTGTCGCGCGTGGTCCACTATCTCAAAGTCGCGCTTGGGGTCAAGATCGTGGTTGGTAGCCCAAAAATGTTCTGCAAGCGCGGACTGGTCAGTTTCGGCAAGCCGGATTGCTCTGTCGTGTTCCGTGAGGCGATCCTGGAGACACGTCTCGATGTCTCACCTACGTAGCAACTGTTACAGGCCCTACAGGTGATACGGTACACTACATTGCTGCGTAAGACAGGTGTGACAGGGGTCTTCACACTGGAGACAAGTGAACGTAGGTTCCTACCTGGTAATTGTACACATTTGATGTTGTAACTTCTCAGGATCTTCGAGATACGTCCTGACACTCCTGGATAGTACGGAATGTAGGCGGATGATATGCCGACTTGCTTCGGAGGTCTTGGGTTGGAAGTAAGTTCTTGTGCCTGTAACAAGCATCTGTTTAGTACATGGGATGGATAACCGCATCTGGTTAGGTCCGCCTTCACACGGGAGATCTCGTTACGTCTAATTGTGTCGGTGCTGGAATGGCTCCAGGCCCTGGAGAACAGGGTGCGGGCAGTGCTATTGAGATGGCTTGGAGCGTGGCCGGACCCGTAGTTGGTGAATTGACCGCACCACCAGTGTGAAGACCCCTGTCACACCTGTCTTACGCAGCAATGTAGTGTACCGTATCACCTGTAGGGCCTGTAACAGTTGCTACGTAGGTGAGACATCGAGACGTCTCCAGGATCGCCTCACGGAACACGACAGAGCAATCCGGCTTGCCGAAACTGACCAGTCCGCGCTTGCAGAACATTTTTGGGCTACCAACCACGATCTTGACCCCAAGCGCGACTTTGAGATAGTGGACCACGCGCGACACTTTCGCCACCGCCTATGGCTAGAGTCACTAAACATAATGAACAACCCTAAGGCATTAAATCGCCAGAAAGGCATGCGTATACATCCAATCCTGGAGACAACCGTTTTATTGATGGATGATCACTGGCGCAAGGCAGCACACGTCCGTGCTACAACAATGACGAATGAGTAACGTGCCACACTTTGCTTGTAATGTATTCAAATTTGTCAGTTGATAAAGGGACACGAGTTCCGAAAGCTACTGAAATATTTTATTTTATTTTATTTTATACTGGGTATACTGTAAATAAATATCTATTTGTTAAACTATGGACCCCAGTACTCCAGGCCCATTTGTCACAAAATAATTTCTCTTTAATTACACAAAATTTGTAAATTTATTTATTTATTATTGTTTTTTTCCAGATACATCATCTCGAGATGGAGAAGGTGATCAACATCCCATGCCCTCTGGCATCCTTGGTATTCCATATCATCATGTGGCAGCTAATGATGACACTGATGCAGCCTTCAGAGAAAAGCTACGAAATATGGGCAAATGTAAGAGAGAATAAGTATATTTTGCATATATGTAAGGAAGGATAATTTTTCGCTCTCTTTGTACATACATTATTTTCAATTGAAATAAATTAGATAATGGTGATTATTTTGAATATGAAATGTTATTTTTTTTTCCCCTTCATTTCTGAAGGGAAAAAAAATATAAAAAAAACTCTTCTCTACTTTCCTGTTTATTGGTCAGAGTTGATGACATACCTAACAAGTTACAGGAAAGCTAAAATTATGTTATGTGCATGTTATATTGACATACTGTCCGGTTACACGGAATCTGGAAAATTTTTGAGAGCATATGATAATTGTAAGATTTACATACCTACAAGTATAAGAAGGTTGATATACTTATAGGCCTTAGACTTGTTTTTCTTTTGGTATGATATAAAAAGTTCTGCTAGGTAGTTAGTAATGTTGTTAGTGTATCATCATAATCTTTTCATGGCATTCTTTCTGTATAAAACAATACAACAATGGGGTTTTTTGCGGGACAATTACAACTTCACTTAAATCTGTATATGTACATTGTGTTCATTTAGTTGCAATAAAGATTTTCTCTTTTTGAACTGAATGTTTTAGTCTCAAGAGAGTTGTCATTAAAATTTTCACATTATTAACCCCCCCCCCTTTTAGCTGTCATCTCTTCCTCAATTTCATTAGTATATTAAATTTATCTACCTTTCTCTTAACCTGTAGTTAATAAACTTCTAATGTTTCAATGTCGCCTCCGTAGCCAGGTGGGAAGGAGCAGCAGTGCATAGCACACGCTTCTTGGTTAGACCAGGGTTCGAGCCCGTCACCACTAAATACGGAGGATGCGGGAATGATCACCGCATATTCCCGGAGCAATATGGCCTTAGTTGCTAATGCTCCTAAAAACCAAAATAACTAACTAACTAATGTTTCAATATGCAGTGGTGTATGTGTGCTAATTTGTAATTAAGTGTATAACTTCCAATATGCTCTTAAATGAGTTTTATTTTTGACATTACATTTTCATCAATTCCACTGTTAAGACTAGTGTTACTCTTTATGAAGGCAAGGATTGCTGAAACATGGCATGATAGTAGGAAGACAAGAGTATTTTTTTTTTAGGGAGATCAATAGCTTAGCCACTTGTTGAAGCATGCATAACTGTAAGAGCCATTTATCACTTTCACATATTAGAAGGGATGTAGATTCAATTCCTGTCTATGATAGAAAGGACTTTATTGAAACTTTTACAATCTTGGATCTCCTCTCCCCAAAGCTGGTTTTCTTTTGGAGGTGGTGGGATTCAAGCTCTGACTATGTCATCAGTTCTTTATTTACTTGTATCATTTTCTTTTTGTCAGAAAAAGGGGGTGCTTTTGAACCATAAGTGTATCTATCCTGAGTCCCAAAATTATAACTTGAGACTTCTTGTAGATGGATAAGTTTTAAAATGTGTATACAGTTTATGGACATGATACAGTGATCTCTCTTGGATTAAATTTTCCTTGATTTATAATTAGATAATGCTGGTTATTTTAATATATTTTGAATATGTAATAGTATTAGTATTAGTCATATGGTGTAAGGAAGCCTCAGACTTCCTTGTACTATAATAAATAAATAAATAAATAATAAAATAAAACTGCCTATTTGATTCCCTCCTCATATAGCTACCTACCCAGCTGACATTTGAATCTTCCCAGGCTATCAGTTGAGACTGATAGAGGCAACATAGAGGCAACTTATTTCATTTATTGCTGGCTAAAAAAAAACTTCCTGCAGTCTAGTCTAAACCTGTACCAGTAATTTCAATTTATGGACCCTAGTTCTGGAATCATATTTTATATTAGTGAAACACTTTCATTCATTTTATTTTTTGTCCTCTTAGAGTCTTATACACTTCAATCAAGTCTCCTCTAAAGTATCTAGTTACTAAGATCTGTAGCCCACATATTCGAAGTCTTTTCTCATAGTGGTGCTCTCTTACAGATCTCATCAAGTGGCTTGTCCATCTTTGGACACAGGATTCCAAGTGCAATCTTATAATTGCCTTATACAGTGGGATTATGACCGCCCTATATCTACAAGCTGTTGTTTGATAAATCATTGATAAGACATCACAGGCTTTCCTGGCCACCTGCTTACACTGGTCAGAGAACTTCATGTCCTACTGAACTATAATTTCCAAATCCTTTTCTTCCTCTTGTTGTTTTTAATTCATCCCCACCAAATGTATAAATTATTTTGGGGGTGCTGTTCCCCAAGTGTGAGATATTGCATTAAAACTTAGCTGCCACTTTTTCTGACCGTCCCTTAAGACTATCTTAGTTATCCTTAGAAGCACCAATCATTAACTACTCTATCAATCTTGACATCATCTGCAAATTTTGGTATTACACCCTGTATCCCTTGGTCAATATCATTTAAGAAAATCAAAAACAATGGTCCCACTACCAGTCCTTTGGGAACCTCACTTCTTATGTTGGTTGAATCTTCAGATTGGACCAACCTTATTACCCTGCAGTCCATCTAAGGATTTTTATCATGATTCCAACATCTTCCAGTTTATACAGTAATCACTCATGTATGATTGAGTCATATGCTTTGCTGAAATCCAAATTAACAATGTTGAAATTATTTAGTACATTCAGTTCATGAGTGACCCTATCAAAATAGTTAACAAGGCTTGTTAAACCTGATTTTCTCTTTACAAAACTATGCTGTGTTTCCTTAAAAATTCCATCTTTATCCCAATGATCTTGTACTTTGATCATCAATTCCATGATTTTTCCCTATCACTGAAGTCAGACTGATTGGTCAGTATTTATTCTTTATGCCAATATATAAAGGCACTACCTTTATATATTGACATTATGTTAGCACATCTTCAATCCAAGGGAATCATCTCCAGAGTTCAGTGATGTCCTTATAATTAGCCTTAATGGCTCAATATGCTCTCTTAATGTCAGTTTGATTTTGGAAATGCAATAAGATTAATTTCTAAAGATGAAAAACTGTAGAGCTGAGTAAAATAGGTGGTAGATGACTTTCATCAGCCGGTGAAATACCACCACTTTGCTTATTGGAGGCTTGAAGTGGTGAAACCCACGTTTAGTCTCTAGAGCAAAGTTTCCGGCATCCCCCTCCCCCCATACTTGTCCTTCAACCCATGCACGGTACTAAGTACTATAGGTTTTGATACCCTTCGTGTTTGGGGTTTTCATAAAAAAAAAAAAAAAAAAAAAAAATCTTATATTTGGTGTTTATAATTGTTTTTATGTGTGTAATGTAGAAGTCCCTAAGAGTCCCTACATTGAAATATTCATTTATGTAATAATTATTGCTTACAGATGAATAATTTCTAAGGTTAGAGAGAAAAAGAGATTGATCATAACTGTTAGTAAATAAACACATTGTTTTGGCTTGTAACTGCTGCTACATGCCATCATTGCAATATAAGGTTCAAGTTCTAAGAGCAGAGAAAATGTCATAAAAATAGACTGTACTTATCTTTGGTCATGCCTTTTCTGAATTCTGATATTGTAACCTTGTCATATTGTATTTTAAGCAAAAATTTAATATTAAACTATTTTTTCTTTGATGCATCAAAACAAATTGGCTGCTGTAATTGTAAAACAGAAGGCAGTTTACACATGACATGTGACACAATATCCTTCAATTATATGGTTGTTTAAGGTGCTTAATAGCTGGTTGCCTAGTTATTTGTTATGGGTACAGAGTGCTAAAGAGGGAAGGTTTAGTAAATAAACCAATAAGAATTTTCAGTAAAGAATTAATCTTAATTACTCACAGCAGAATAAGAAAAGATGCAAAACTTATATCATAATAATTTTTTTACAGGATCACATAGTTGTGCTGGATTTATCTGGTTTTATTTGTGAAATGTTTTCTTTATAAAGAAGGTATGATCAATGAATCTGTAAACTTTCTGCCAATCTCAAAAGCTATATTTTGGATGTTTGAAGGAAGAACAATATTTTACATACTAGCTAATTCTAGTAAAGAAACCCTGACATACACACTGACACTTTCCAAAAGTTAATTTTTGCTACTGTTGAAGAAGATAGAGGCAAGGTACTTGGTTTCTATAAGCAAAGAAGAAGAATACTACAGTGTATATATATAAAAAAAAAAAAGGTATGAAAGAATATATATTAAACCAAACATGAATTTGGCCTAACCGCTTTTCTGTTACGTTGAATACCTTACAGGTGTAGGCATGTCTGAGAGGATTAAATTTTTTAGCCAAAACTTACCTTGCCACTAACTAAATGTTGATCACTTATTACCATAAACAATTAACATTTAGCCACCTGGTAGTATCTGCTTAAAACCAATAGCCTTTCAATAACTTTCTATCATAAACATTCAGCTGAGTGATTCTTTTCAGACATTCCTAATGCATTGGCAGTGTTGCATAACTTGTTGGCTCATTGAGCAAGAAATAAACTCACTTTCCTTCCTGCTTTCTTATAAACTAATTGATGGATAGGCTGTGATTCCCTGTGGAGTTAGGCCATGTTATTCATACAGTAAATGAAATCCTTGCCATTTTTTGGGTATGCGTTGATGTGTACATTTCATATTAGGAAAATAGATACAGAATAAGTGTGGCTTAAGTTTTTTTTTGGAAATCAGAGTATATGTGCTTATAGTATTCTTCAATATATTTTGAATATTCAAATATATTGAGGAATACTACATGAGTTAGCATACCTTGGTATGGAATTGAGTACCTGAGGATATATAGCATATATACCTATCTGTAGATTGCTATATACCTAAAGATATATAGCATCCTATTTGTTAATCCAACCCTAAACATGAAAAATTTACAAACTATTATAAACTAGAATTAGTCTTATACATGGTATGTCCAGAAGTTCCAGGACTGATATATATTTTTTTTAAATGATCAATAGTAACTCAGAATTTCTTTTGTGTGTGTATGTATGAAGCAGACTCAGTTCCCTACCCCATGAAAATTCGTACATGCTCATTCTGTTAGGGTGCATGCAGTTTGTTTTCCCGTTGTATTCATGCCTGCTTTTTTTTTTTTTTTTTTCATTATTACTCTGATTACATTAGAAGCACATTTACATTTGAAGAAAATGAATAATCAGAAAGCCCCGTGTGAAGATGAAGTTACTGTAGAGTTGTCAAAATTAGAAGGTTTTACATAGACACTGGCAAGACTCTCACAAAATACATTAGGCACATGACACAGACACTGGCAAGACTCTCACAAAATACATTAGGAAAGGCATGACGCCTAAAGAGTGAAATAATGCAATCATAATTTTGCTGCATAAGAAAGGAGATAAATCAGAAATTGGAAACCATAGATTGGCTTGTTGTCCCACATCTACAAGTTGTTCACAAGGGTCATTACTAACAGATTAGAAAGAATACTTGATGAGAATCAACCAAAAGAGCAAGCTGGCTTTAGGACAGGATTCTCAACTATGGATTACCTTCATGAAATAGTGCAATTAATGGAGAAAACAAATGAATATAAAACACCATTATGCCTGGAATTTGTGGATTATGAAAAGGCATTTGACTCCATACAGCATAAGGCAATGTTTTGGGCACATACATCCCATACATTATGATTTTGAAGAAAATATATGAGAACACTACCACCTGTATTAGACTAGACAAAGACAGTAGCAAATTTAAAATTGGAAAAGGAGTTCGACAAGGAGAACACAATATCTCCGAAGTTGTTTACTGTTGCTCTTGAGGAAGCTTTCAGATTAGACTGGTTGCAGAAAGGAGCCAATGTGAACGGGGAGTATCTAAACCATTTACGATTTGCAGATGACACTGTGATCATAAGCCATGATCCCAAAGAATTAGAGGAAAATCTTAATCAGTTATGCAGAGTATTGATGAATATGGCTAAAACAAAAGTAATAATGAACAAGTATACCACAGAAAGGGATGTAATCATTGAAGGAGCAGTAATTGAAAAGGTTGATTTATATACTTATCTGGGATAAGCCATTAGCTGTAATAATGATAAATGGCTGAAAGTCAAGAGAAGGATAAATTTTGGATGGATAGCATTCAGGAAATATAGTTCCATACTGAGGAACAATATCTCAATTTGTCTGAAATGTAAAATAATGAACCAATGTATACTCCCCACCATGACTTATGGAAGTGAAACTTGGGCACTCACCAAAAGAAGGGGAGAGAAGCTGAAAACTACACAGCAAAGAATGGAACGAATTATATTATATTCAAAATATCCTCCTGGATTAGGGAGCAAACTCAAGTAAAGGACATTCTTATCAAAAATAAAGAACTGAAATGGACTTGGACAAGACACATAGCTCGAAGACACGATGACAAATGGACTAAGAAAATAACAGAATGGTACCCAAGAGGAGCTAAAAGAAAACCTGGAAGACAGCAACAGATAGACAGATGAAATTCACTAGATCGTAGGTAGTAAATGGATGGCCATTGCACAAAACAGAAGAAACTGGAAAGTTGCTGGAGAGGCCTTCATCCTGCAGTGGATTCAAAACAGCTGATGATAATTAGAAGCATTAGCTGTCATCTCCAACAATAATGGTGTTGTTAGTAAGTGCAGTTTGCAGAAAGTTGGTACGTTGCAGACAGTTTTATTTTTTCTTGCAACCTTGCACACAATTTTTTTTCTAAATTCTCAATCAGAATTCAGCAACAGATTTTTTTGTTTATATTCAACTTTTCTGCTAATATCAGAACTGTTAGGGTGTGATCATGCTGTAGAAATTCCTGAACCCTTGCAGTGTGTTTTCATCCAACTATACAATAAGAGTGATCCAATTTAGGATCATCTTCAATACCCTGACCCACTCCTCCTCCTTGAAAATATCGGTACCCCTTAAAAGTATGAGAATGTAATAAAGATTCATTAATGCAAGTTTATTGCAACATATTATGTGTCTTTGTGGTACTTTTGGCCAGTTTTCAGTAAAATTTAATGTTCGCTCATTCTTTGTGCATCTCCACACAACACCAACCAAAACAAGACAGTGTGAAGATGTCAATGGGAAAACATATTGTGAATGCCTTGGCAGGAATGAACATGTAAGAATGTTTGTATGTGGAAATAAGGAAATATCTGCTTTAAAAAAAGTGTGTGTGTGTGTGTGTGTGTGTGTGTGTAAAAAAAAAAAATATACATATATATATTTTTTTTTTTTTTTTTGGGTATACCTTGTTGATTGTTAAGTGATGTTTTTCAGAGAGAGAGAGAGAGAGAGAGAGAGAGAGAGAGAGAGAGAGAGAGAGAGAGAGAGAGAGAGAGAGAGCGCGCTCAGATTTTCAGTGGAAAAAACTGCATTATAATAGTAATTTATTTGCTTAATATATTAGAGCAAGAAGTGCTTGCATATTTTTATAGCTTATTTAATGCACACAGTCAGTTACAGTGCAAATATGTAAATGAAGTTGAACTGCAGAAGTTTTTATACCCCAGAAATTTTTGCACTGTGTATTTTTATATTTTCAGTGTCCCGAAAGAAATTTGCCCAGCTTGCAAGATTGTTTTCAAGGAGAAAACGTCGACCCTTCAGACCAATGTATCCTTTATGTTGACAGTAGCTTGAAAAGTAGTGAATTACAATTGTTTTCATTAGACTTGACTATTCAAGTCTAATGTCAACAATTGTAATTTTCAGGGAATTCATGTGAAGGGAGGTTGTTTTCTAGAAAATGGAAGTTGAAGGAATGAGTATCGTTATTGCAATCAGAGAAAGAAGAAATGTTGGTTCTATGAGTTTGAAGTTGGACAGTAAAAGTGCCCATGGGAATATCTATAGAAAAGGCATGTAGCAGAAACAGAATGTCTATGAGATAAAGAGTGGAGAGACTTTGTTAGAGGTGAGTTATTAATTAACCTAACTGCCTTCTTTTGAATGGAGTCTAAAAGACTGAGAGAGGTTTTGGGGGGCACTGCCCCAGATGCAAGAACAATATTCAATGGTAGGGTGGATTTCAGATTTGTACAGAGTGAGCAGCATATTTGTGATGTGCTTATGCCAAGAGAGATTAGAAGTCAGGGTAATCCATAATAGAGATATGTGATCTTGTCTAGAAATCTGAGTGTTTATTATGTATAATTTTATATACCTACTAAAGAGAGAATATTCATACCTAAGGATGATGTTTAATATTTGTAATCCTTGCAAAAATTGGTGACATTTCTTTCTTCTAGTGTTTTTGCTTGTTAAGTGAACTTTAACTTAGCATTAACTGCTTAATTAAAACTGTGTAAAGCTGGTCATACAAAACTTGCATGAGCTAGTGACCAGTCCAACTTTACTTTAAGATCAGCTGAAAAATGTGTGTTTGATTACAATTGTGAAATTTTACTTTGGTTGTGTGGAATTAAATTTGTTTGTGTTCATAAAGAAGTCTGAATTTACAGAAGAGAAGGTGATAGAAAGAAAGGAAAAGATTACTTGCAACTATACATTAAAATAAAGCACAAAAAAAAAAAAAAAAAAAAAATATATATATATGTTATGTACAAAGTGATTAATTGGGCATTATTCATACTGCCCAGGCACTATATATAAGGACTGGAGATATTGGGCAGAGTGATAATAACGTGTTAATTTATTACTTTGACCGGGCATTATAGATAGTTTCATGATCTCCGGGCGATGTGTGTGGTCCTGTGTAGTAAAAGTGAGATGTCCATTTAAATGTATGTGTGTCAGTCAGTACGAACTCATAATCAGTGTGCGTTTTTGCTCTTGATTTTTTGTTTTTTCATGAAATAATATTTAAATATTTGACGAATACCCTCAAAATTTTAAAGATATGGAGCATTCTGCAAGTGATACGAAAAACCAATTCAATAACCGATTATATGGGTCGTTAGTGAATAAAAACAGTTTTTTGTAAATAATTTGTCTTTGGTTTTCTCTATTCCCATGGTGGGAAGGAGCAGCAGTGCGTAGCACACACTTCTTGATTAGACCGGGGTTCGAGCCCGTCACCACCAAATACGGAGGATGCGGAAAGGTCAAGGGAATGACCACCGCATATTCCCAGAGCAATATGGCCTTAGTTGCTAATGCTCCTAAAAACCAAATAACAAACATAACAATTTCTATTCCCGCTCTTTAAAACTGCTTCTGTCTCTATTGGTCCGTTGACTATTAAAGAATGCGAGACTGTTAGCTATTAAATAATCATGCCATTCAATCAGATGGTGTGTGGTCCTGTGTAGTAAAAGTGAGATGGCCGTTTAAATGCACGTGTCGGCCAGTACGAACTCATAATTAGTGTTTGTTTTTGCTCTTTATTTTGTTTTGTCATGAAATAATATTTTCACGAATACCCTCAAAATTTTAAAGATGCAGAGCTTTCTGCAAGTGATACGAAAAACCGATTCAATAACCGATTATACTAGGTGTTAGCGAATAAACACTATAACACCCAAATTCTTACCAAAGCCGAATACTTTAATCTCGTCAAAAAAGTTAAGAGACAAAAATTAAAAAATCATCAAAGTCACCTGAAGAACACCAACATTTGCGTAGATATGACGTTGTCTCTATAGGAGACTTGGAAAAGTTGATTATTCCAGTGAAGGAAGGTAATTGTTCTATTAAATATTATGTGCATATAGATGAGACATTTCAAATACTTCACAAAACTCATATTTCGATCGTTCGTGGTGGTAGAAATTGCATGAAAAAGAATTAAATAAAAAGTATAAAAACATAACGTAGGAAATGATTGTGATTTACCTAACTTTATGTGAAATTTGTCAAAAGAAACAGAAGGTTTCCAAAAAGGGTTTAGTAGAAAGGCCAATTATCTGCAATGAAATGAATTCCAGTTGTCAAGTTGACCTGATAGACATGCAAAGTCAAGGAGATGGAGAATATAAATTTATTCTCATTTATCAAGATCTAACAAAATTTGTACAGCTTTGTCCTTTAAAAACAAAAAGGGCCGAAAAAGTAGCATATGTTCTCTTAGACATATTCACGATTTTTGGAGTGCCAAATATTTTACACAGTGATTAATGGTAGGGAATTTTGCAACAAAATTATTAAGGAAATGTGCAGTATGTGGGACGAACTTAAAATGGTTCATGGAAAACCTTAGACATTCACAGAGTCAAGGTTTGGTAGAAAGGGCAAATCAAGATATCGAGAACATCCTCAGTTCTTAGCTAGAGACTAACAATACCACCAAATGGTCAGAAGGCTTAAAGTTTGTGCAAATCATGAAAAATAGACCTCATCATACTGGTATTATGGAAATTTCACTGAGAGAATGCTCAAGAATGTCATTGGTTTCAGGAGGGCAAGGTTACAATAAATGTAACCGCAAAGGCGGCTGTAATCCTGATAGATGTAAATGTTGGAAAGATAAAAAAAATATGTAATTCCAAATGCCATCAAAGTCTCAATTATTCGAACAAATAGGAAAAATGATATGACAAATTTCTCGGTTCATTAAAAATAAAAATTAGCTTTATTTGTTTTTAATTCATTTTGCTTTTGATTTTTTGTTTGTAACTAAAGCTGTTTTGTTCAATGCTGTTATGTATTATTTTTGTGTTCATTTTAAGAAGGCTTGTTAATTTAATGTTAGGATAATGTTTTATTTATATACAATTTTCTAAAACAAATTCTATATAAAATTAAAAAAAAATACTGGATTAGAAGGTGTTGTTTTTTTTGTTTGAATATTCAAAATATCATACTTGAATTTTTCAGATGATTTTTCAGAACAAATAGCTGTTTAATATGTTAAGAGTTTATAGTTTGTTTCATTGTTAATTAGCGCACATAATCTTTACTGAAGGCAACAAACCTTCAGACCAACATAGTTAGTTAAAATCGTTGAAAAATATTTTGTAACTTTATAGGATATCACATTGCCCGGAGATCAGGAAACATTATTTATAGTGTCTGGTCAAAGTGTAATAAATTAATGCATTATTTATCACTCTGCCCAATATCTCCAGTCCTTATATATAGTGCCCGGGCAGTATGAATAATGCCCAATTAATCACTTGGTCCATAACATATATACTTGGTCCATAACATATATATATATATATATATATATATATATATATATGACTTTGATGGCATTTGACGAGATTAAAGTATTCGGATTTGGTAAGAATTTGGGTGTTATAGTGTTTATTCACTAACGACTCATATAATCGGTTATTGAATCAGTTTTTTGTATCACTTGCAGAAAGCTCTGCATCTTTAAAATTTTGACGGTATTCGTGAAAAATTTAAATATTATTTCACAAAACAAAATCAAGAGCAAAAATGCACACTAATTATGAGTTCATACTGATCGACACATGCATTTAAACGGACATCTCACTTCTACTACACAGGACCACACACCATCTGATTGAGTGGTGTGATTATTTAATAGCTAATGGTCTTGCATTCTTTAATAGTCAACGGACCAATAGGGACAGAAGCGGTTTTAAAGAGCGGGAATAGAGAAAACCAAAGACAAATTGTTTACAAAAAACTGTTTATTTGCTAACGACTCGTATAATCAGTTATTAAATCGTTTTTTTGTATCACTAACAGAATGCTCCATATCTTTAAAATTTTGAAGGTATTCATTAAATATTTAAATATTATTTTATGAAAAAACAAAAAAAATCAAGAGCAAAAATGCACACTAATTATGAGTTCGTACTGACTGACACATGTATTTAAATTGACATCTATTACACAGGACTACACATATTGCCCAGAGATCATGAAACATTATTTATAATGCCTGGTCAAAGTAATAAATGAACACATTATTTATCACTCTGCCCGGCGCCTCCGTAGCCAGGTGGGCAGGAGCAGCAGTGCGTAGCACACGCTTCTGGATTAGACCGGGTTTCGAGCCCGTCACCACCAAATACGGAGGATGCGGAAAGGTCAGGGAATGACCACCGCATATCCCGGAGCAATATGGCCTTAGTTGCTAATGCTCTTAAAAACCAAATAACAAACAACAACAACAAACATCACTCTGCCCAATATCTCCAGTCCTTATATATAGTATCTGGGCAGTATAATAATGCCCAATTAATCACTTCGGTCATAACACACACACACACACACACACACACACACATATATATATATATATATATTAGTAAATTAATAAGAGGAGTTTACCTCAATATAGTATGTGGAACACTTCCGTATGATACCCTCCAGAAATTAAAACAGAAAAAACGAAAAAATCGACAACTTACCGGTCCATTAAAGTAAAATATAAATAATTAAAGTAAAATATAAATAATCAATTTAACACAATTCAAAATCAATTCAAAACAATTAAAATTCAAATTAAGGCAATTAAAAGAATAACGAAAATATTCAAAACGATCTTCCTTCCTGAAGCTGACAATGCTTTTCGACCGACTGTCGTGATCACAGGAATGAAAATCACCGAATCAGGCTAAATCAGGCAAATTCCAAGTTGAAGGAATTGAAGTCCAGAACATACAATATTCCTGCACTTTTTGGTCAGGTAAAATTACACAAGCCTGGATTTCCGATTCGACCTATTGTTTCCTACAGGAACTCGGCATTTTCAGCCTTAGCCACATATGTATATAACATTATAAAACCTTTTAGACAGGTTATACAATTTGGGATTAAGAATTACGATACATTATTTAATAATCTTAAAGACTGTAGACTCGGCGACAATGACAATTTATTCTCATTAGATGTTACCTCATTATATACGAATGTAAACGTTGAATACGCATTAGATATTATTTGGGATATGTTAAATAAAAACTCGACACCGATTAATTATACGAAGCTGCCTATTAAGGAAATTTTTCACTTAATTAAACTATTAGTTGAGGCTAACTACATCACCTTTCGAGACAAGGTGTACAAACAAATTTTTGGATTACCAATGGGTTTGAGCCTGAGTGGCTTAATGTCAGAGATCTATCTCTCAACGATTGAGCAGATACATTTGACACCTTTTCGTCCCCGTATCACATACTATGGGAGGTATTTAGACGATGTTCTAGTTATTACCGATAGTAGTACTATCCAAGACATTTTACATTCGTTTAATAATATTCATTCTAGACTCAAATTTACATTGGAAAGGGAAGATACGGATACTAAATCATTAAACTTTCTAAATTTCACGCTTACCCGGGACTCGAACAAAATACAATTTAGCATCTATCGAAAACCCACAAACACCGGTATGCTTCTACATTATAATAGCTACCACCCGTTCACCTACAAAAGATCGATTATCTTTAATCAATTTCTAAATGCCTATAAATATTCAACGACGGATTCTGCTTTGGACTCAGAAATACAAATATTAACTAGCAGATTCTTGAACAGGGGTTATCCCATTAACACAATAAATCGAATTAGGGTACAAGCTAAGGATAGGATACAAAATACTGCACCAATCAACAATAGTAATATCAAAAAATACTTTATTTCTGTCCCATACGTTGAACAGTGGCACAAACAGCTTAACAGATTCTTTAAAGATACCGAATTTAAAATTATAGCTAGGCCTATACGGAAGTTACACACTATACTGAACAATCGCTCGGTTCTTTCCGCGTTCGCAACACAAATTAATGATCTAGTATACAACATTTCTTGCGGTGATTGCGACTCGTCTTATCAGGGTTCGACGCGGTTTTCTCTTAATATTCGTGTAAATCAACACGAAGCCTCAGTTCGTGCTTCTCGTTCAGCAGCGTCAGAATTAGCCTTTCATGCCATTAACGAAAAACATACTTTTTTATTTAACGAGGCCAAAATACTTAACGTTCAACGTAATTATACGCGACTATTAATTGCAGAAACCATTGAAATTAAATTACACGAGAATTCTGTTAATGTTCGGCGGCCATATTTGATCTCCGATGCGTGGACCTTTACGCGCATGCGCGAAGACACATAATCACTATTTAAGTTGCAGGTTTAGCCTGATTCGGTGATTTTCATTCCTGTGATCACGACAGTCGGTCGAAAAGCATTGTCAGCTTCAGGAAGGAAGATCGTTTTGAATATTTTCGTTATTCTTTTAATTGCGTTAATTTGAATTTTAATTGTTTTGAATTGATTTTGAATTGTGTTAAATTGATTATTTATATTTTACTTTAATTATTTATATTTTACTTTAATGGACCGGTAAGTTGTCGATTTTTTCGTTTTTTCCGTTTTAATTTCTGGAGGGTATCATACGGAAGTGTTCCACATACTATATTGAGGTAAACTCCTCTTATTAATTTACTAATATTATTATCAACGTAGAACATATTGAGTATTACAGCTCTGATTCATACTATCTATATATATATATTAGAATTGTCCAATTTGAACATGGAGTTATGTGATAAAATTTTTATATTTTTTGTCTTTTAACTCGGCTTAGCAAAGTAGTATTGAAAATTGGAGGAAATCTTCTGAAGCAGCTTCCATGGTTAATCTCTTCTTAAATAGCAAATCAATTTATCCATGCAAAAAATAGATCTGATGTAACCAAGATAAAATTTCACAATTGCACTCAAATGTACACTTTGCCAGCTGTACCAACACAGAGTATTTTACTCTTGGCTCTTCTTAAAGTAACATCAAACTGGTCACTAGTTCACACAAGCACTCTGTGACCAGCTCCTACCAATTACAAAGCTGTAATTGGTAGGAGCAGCTCATGCTAAATTACAAAGTTTATTGAATAAGTAACAGTGCTAAATGAAAGACAGTGGATGCATTTCTTAGGGAAACAGATAGAAATGTAAACTTTAAAGGTGACAAATATCATATAATGATGCTGTTTACTAGTATCAAATTTTCATTATAACTCCATTCAATTTCATTATAATGGTGTTGACTGTAGTTGGTTTCGGGGTGTGTGTGTTTTTTTTTTTTTTTTTTTTTTATGAATCAGACAAGCTGCTCACAAGTTGTGGGACCCAATTTAGCTCTGAATGTACTTGTAATTTCAAATTATCCATACTAACATACATATAACCTTGTTGTTAACCAGGTAAGAGTAAATACCAACCTGAAATATCATGTTTATGTGTAAGTTTGCCTTCAGTCAGTGGGTGTTTGATTGTTGGAACAGGCTTCCATTTGTTGTGGAAGTAGGTGATTTGAATAAATTCAAGGAAGAACTAGACAAATTGTTGGATGGATATGGATGGGTGTAGGTTTTTTTTTTTTTTTTTTGGATGATGCTAAAAGCATGCTTTCTTGCATTATTTTCCACCACCACCACTACTACTACTCATTGAAAACATTTCAAATAACTCGATATTGAATTAATTAGGATATACTCTGCTGTCTAAATAGGCCATTTAATTGATTGACTTTAAAATGTTTAAAGTATTCCCAAAATATTAGTCCCAAAAGTAGTCCAGTTTTAAAATCATTTATCAAATAAATTTTTAATGTTTGAATAATTTAGTTTACATTTTACTTAATTTAGCTCACACCTGATTTATTTTGCAGTTACAGGTAGTTCTCGACTTTATGAGTTAATTTGTTCCTAGCGCGTGCTCGTAAAGTGGGAATTTATTTCCCGTACACATATGGTTAAAAATGTGGGTTACGTTCTCAACAATGAAATTAGTTTATGTTTAAACAATGAATGATTTATCGAAAGAAATGAAAACGTAGCCTGTAAAATCAAGCAAATTATAATAATAGTGAAATTATTTATGACTTACAAATGTTAAAGAATGTTTATTCTTCATCATCATCAACTATATGCACACTCGTTGATCACTCGTTATTGGATCGGCACTCGTTGGTTTGTTGTACAAGGAGTCGTTGTCTTCAGAAATGCTTCAAGAGGTGGAGGATGCGGAAAGGTCAGGGAATGACCACCGCATATTCCGGAGCAATATGGCCTTAGTTGCTAATGCTCCTAAAAAAAAAACCAAAATAACAAAAAAATAGCTTCAAGAGGTATTTGTTTCCAAGATAAACTTCTCTTTTCTTTATAAATTTCATGATTGCGTGCATAAGCGTTTTTTAACAGAACACACAAATTGCAACTAACACAATTCACATGGAGTAACAAGTTTACAAAGCTTAAAAAAAAAAAGGAATGAAGAGAAGATTCTGAAAATTTATTTATGTTTTTTATACGATTGAAGATTTCGGTAAAAGGGAAACACATTTCACCATAATAACGTAAAAAACCACACAATTACAGCTATCGGTATTTTTGCAAATTCAAGAAGATCGAGTTTACTACCCGTTTATAATTGCTTGCAGTAACAGAAAAGCCCAATAAACCTTTCCGGAAAGTGCAAATTGTTTTTATTGTTTTATGGTCATGACCTCCAGAAATGTGCTTTAGAAAAATATCACAAAGTTGTTTAAAATTGATTCTTATAATGGAACATATGATAACGATGAAAGAGTAGTGCATTTTAATGATTTGAATTGGTAACTAATACAATTTTCAAACCACGCTCATGACCTTTTATATGGCCTTAAGGTCACACTGTGACCTTAAAACATTTTAGAGAGATAAATAGCTTAGTTATACAGCGAAAATTTCAACTTCCGAGATCTTGAAACGAATTACCAAAAAACAATGTGTTACTGGGTTCACATTATGATATTTTAATGATACAATGGTGTCTCTGGAACTGATTAATATTGTAAAGTGGGGTACACTGTATTGTATAGCTATGCACGTGGTTTGGAATGTGGTATTTATGGGTGCCTCCGTAGCCAAGTGGGCAGGAGCAGCAGTGTGTAGCACATGCTTTTTGATTAGACTGGGGTTCGAGCCCGTGACCACCAAATATGGAGGATGTGGAAAGGTCAGGGAATGACCACCCCACATCCCACATTGGAGCAATATGGCCTTAGTTGCTAATGCTCCTAAAAACCAAATAACAACAGCGGTATTTATGAATGTTTAACATTCATTTTTTGCAATTAATGTTCATATTTTCGATTTTGTTGATACTTGGGGGAAAAAACTCATAAACCCAGGAACTCATAAAGCGAGAACTGCCTGTATTCTTTACTCCAATCTGGCTCCATTTTATAATGAAAATGGTTGTCTGGGAAGAGTGGTAATCACCTTTAAATCATTAAATCACCTTTAAAACTGAAGGCATTTATGAATATTTCTCATTGAATTAATCTTTTTCTTAATTAGTACTTTTCTAAGTACTCTGAAAGCAAAATATCACACTCATCGTGACAGTGATTACACAACTGACCATTTGATTTGTGGAATGATCTCACCCCTATACAACCACTCAAGTTTCATCAAATTGATAGTAGATGGCAGGAGAGTGTATGCCTGAAAATATATCAATACAGTTGCAAAGTGGCCTTAAGTTACATGCTGTAAGTGTGAACCATTTTGTGAGCTGCATAATGGAAGATTCAAAGACCGATCAATGTTTTGTTATATACTATTTTGTTTGATGTGGTATGATTGCTACAGAGACTATGAGAGAAATGGCAGAGGTTTATGGAAACAAGTGTTTGAAGAAATCTGCAAATAATTTTTAAGTGGCACTGGTACATTTAAAGAAGACCTTGAATCTGTGGCCTGGACAGCTGAGGACTTCCACCACTCCAGAGCAATTTACAAAGGTCCAGGAGATTCTAGATAAAGTCAGGAGACACACTTGATCAGCTAAGTAGCAGGATATCAGTCTCACACAGCAGTGCACATTTGTTACAGAGCACCTTAAAATGTTGTGAATTTCTGATTGCTGTATTCCACACCATTGACACCAGATCAGAAACAAAACAATATGAAAGTGTGTAGAGAAATGCTAACTCAGTTTGATAGAAATGGTGAATTATTTCTTAGGCACATAGTGGTTGATGATAAGATATTGATCAGTCATTATAATCCAGCAGCATCTCACAAAATGGGTTACACTTACAGCATGTAACTTAGGGTTGCTTTGCAACTACTTGACAACATATCAGAACTTGCAGCTGTGTTGGCATATTCTTGAATGCACTCGTCTTCCATCTACTGGCAGTTTGCCAAATCTTGAGCATTTGTATGGTGGAACTATCATTCCATAAATTAAATGGTCAGCTTGTGTAAAAAAATCATAACCTAATATTTTGTCAGTAACAAAAACAGAATGGAGTATACTGATAACTAAATAAAGAAAAAAATATTTTAAATGGACAACAGTTTTGTATTTTGTTTTTTATTACATGCTTATTCCTTAACAAACATTGTTTGGGTGATGGTATCAACCCATCCCGAGATAATTTATTGCTCAATGAAGATGATTACTCTGAATTGTCTGAAGAGGATGACTTGGAAGTAGAGAGTAATAAGAAGGATACTTGGAACAGCCATGTAAGTTTTTTTCATGTATATTTTCTATCTAAAAGCTTAGATATCATGAACATTTTAATGATTTTATAGCTTTTAATTATTTTACTATTATAGTTTTATGGTCTAGCATTTCAAAACAAAAACAAGTAGTAGCTATGTTGAATTTAAAGACTTTTAGAACTGGAAGTGGGGTTAAAGAAAGTATTAGAGTAAGATTAGTTTGAGCCATTGGCGATTACAGCATACTAGTAAAAATATTATTATTGTGCTGACTTACCTTAAATACTGTTTTGGTTTTAATAGGAGAATGGTTACTTTAAAAATTATGCACTTCTCGTATACTCATTAAAATATATTCCATTTGTTTCCATATTTGTTTAAATTAAATTAAAATATGAAGTCAATAAAAAACTTGGTAAGAGGATTGATATTTAAAAATCATATTGAACAGGGCCAAGAAACTGTGACTTATATATTTTGCTCTCACTTTATTCCTTGAAATATAGATGTTAAGAGAAAATATATTAATAAAGATGTTAAGAGAGAAGTAACAGTCACATACCTTAGAAATATGCTCTGCACTCCCCCCCCCCCAAAGTATCCAAACCTTTTGGATACTTTGGGGGGGGGGGACAATTTGTATAGTTCTGATACATTTCACCTTCCCCCCATCTGTATATGTTGGCCAAACAAACAAAAAATTCACTGTTGACTGAAAAATTAATAGTAGTGAAATTTTATTAACTGAAAACATTAACAAAATTCACTGCTGTCCATGTGACTGGACTTTTTTTTTTTTTTTTTGAATGGGGTAAGTGCTAAAGCATACTGGGGTCATTTTTGATTTCCCATGTACTTGTTGAATGGTTAAATAGGTGGTCTCACTATTTCACTTGTTTAAAGATGGTACCATTGTGAGAGTTATTTCAAGATGCTATGCTGCTGCAACAGGATCTGGAAAGGTTGAGCAAATGGGCTGAGAGGTGGCAAATGAAGTTTAACATTGACAAATGTAAAGTAATACATATGGGGAAACAGTAACCCCAGAGCAATTGTGCAGGCAGATATGAAGTTCTCTGAGCAGTGCAGACAGGCTGCAAGAGTAGCTCATAGTGTCTTGTCAATGATATACAGGAATTTTTCTAGCAGGGATAAGGAGGTGATTATTCCCTTGTATAAGGCAATGGTCAGGCCACACCTTGAGTACTGTATACAGGTCTGGAGGCCTCATTTCAAGAAGGATGTAGAGCTGCTGGAATGAGTACAGAGAACGGCAACAAGATTAGTGAATGAAACAAAGGCTTAAGTTTTGCAAATTACAGTGTCTGGAGACTATGCACCGGCAAGGTGATCTGATAGAGGTGTATAAAGCCTTGAATGGTTTGAGCATGCTCAATGCCAATGGGATTCTTCCTCTTGCTCAGAATAATCATCTGAGAGGGCATAAATTCAAATCGAGGAAAGACAGATGTAGGATAGATGTGCGGAAATTTGCCTTTAGCCAGCGGGTAGTTGGTTGGTGGAACAGACTTCCATCCCTTGTTGTGGAAGTTGATAGCCTAAATAAATTTAAGGCTCAGCTGGATAGGTATTTCGAACGAATGGAGGGGTGAAATGGGAGTGGTTTTTTTTTTTTTTTTTTTGGCTGATGCTGCATAAGCTTGCTTTCTTGCATCATATGCCTCTGCTAATGCTAAAGACTAGTCTCTCATCAGACAAAGGGTGACTTTGATTAGTGAACTTTGCTAATCAAGGCCCTGTCATCTGGAAAGGGACCAATATAAACTTACTCTATATGCATCCTTAATTGGTTCTGCAGAGACTGTATGTTAATTTTACTATTAGCATTATGTTAGCAAATTCTTAATTTGTTCCTAGACATCCAAAATCAGACCACTTTGATAAAGCAAGACACAATAAATTAATCATGAATGCAAAGCTCATGATTGCAATCAATAATAGAAGAATAGCGTTGAAACTAGGGCAGAATGAACAATGGCAGAAGTTTGTGGCTTAACTAATACTGAAACGATTCCTGAACATGTTGATGAAACGATTACATGTTGATGACAAAATGATTACATGTTGATGAAATCATTATGATGGCATGTTTTCATTTGCTATTAATTATGTATTAATTTTCACTGTCACAAAGTAAGGATATTTACTCTTACATATTTAATTATTTTATTTGCTTTTATGAGCAACCTGAGTATTATATGTGATGAGTTATTGTTAAACCTTTCTTTTATTGTTAAATTATTTCTTTAGACAATCATCATCAACTGTCATCATTCTGCTATTCCACGGGTCGACATTATTATTATTATTATTATTATTATTATTATTAATAGCCATATAATGCAAGGAAGCCTGAGGCTTATGCTGCACCAGGAAAAAAAAAAGCTCCCGAGTTACCCTGAGAGAGAGAGAGAGAGAGAGAGTGGCAAAAGTAGAGAGGAATCACCAAGAAAGAGAAGAATGATGATATTCAACTCAGGACCCTGGGTGTGCCAAGCCCATACTCACCAGATGTGAGCCTCCGGGGTTAATATGAAGCGTCGTCACCATGCCCTGTCCATGTACTTCTCTCTATCGTTGATTTCAGTCCAGTTTCCTCCTCTCTTAATGACATCAGTCTTTATCATGTCCTGCAGGTGGCAGGTCTTGGTTATGTTGATTATTATGATGGTAGGGAAAGAGCTAAAAATGGTTAGCAACTTCAAGTATGTTTGTTTGTTATTTGGTTTTTAGGAGCATTAGCAACTAAGGCCATATTGCTCCGGGATATGCGGTGGTCATTCCCTGACCTTTTCTGCATCCTCCGTATTTGGTGGTGACGGACTCGAACCCTGGTCTAATCAAGAAGCGTGTGCTACGCACTGCTGCTCCTTCCCACCTGGCTATGGAGGCGCCAACTTCAAGTATCTAGGAAGCACCATTATAAAGGCTGGAGTGAGAGACAAAGAAATGAGTAGAAGGATACAAGTGGGCTGGAATTTCTATAGGCAGACGAGAGATCTGATCTGGAACAGGAACACACCACTGAAGTCTAAGAAGGCTATATACCAGACCTATTATGTATTATTATTATTATATTAAGACCCTTGGTCTTTTGTCCCTTAATTGTAAATCAAACATTCTTCTTGGCAAACGCCTCCCGTTCATCTTCTTGACATGTCCAAACCATTTCAAACCTATTCTGGAATTTTTAAACCTTAATTCTCTCCCTAATCACATCATTTCTGATTTTGTTGCATCTTGTCTTTTCAGCTGTGCTTATCACAAATCTCATTTCTCCCCCCACATTCTGCTTTCATCCTTTTTCCTCATAGACCAAGTTTCAGAAGCATATGTCACAATTGGTACGTAATAGGGCTGGTATATAGCCTTCTTAGACTTCAGTGGTATGTTCCTGTTCCAGATCAGATCTCTTGTCTGCCTATAGAAATTCCAGCCCACTTGTATCCTTTTATCCTACTTGTAGCAACTAAGAAGCCTATGGCAGATATAAGCTAGTCTGTAATCAGGTCACAAAGGAGGTTAGGCAGGTGAAGGCAGATTACGAGATATCTTTGGCAAAGGATGCTAAGAAAAACAGCAAGGATTTCTTTACTTATATAAACTCTAAAAGGAAGGGGATGAATCTGATTGGTCCGCTTGATATCGATTGTTCGACTGTTGATGATCCTGCACAGATAGCAAACAAACTGAATGAATATTTTGCATCTACATTCACACATGAGGAGTTATTAAGGTTTGAAAATGCCAGAAGGTTATCAAATTGTAGCAGGGTGCTTAATGATTTTGTAATAACTGAGAGCAAAGTGGAGGAGAAATTGTTGAAGTTAAACATCAGAAAGGCATCTGGGGTGGATGGGATCTATCCAGTTATATTAAAGGAGGTGGCAAAGGAAGTAAGCAAACCCTTAGCCATAATTATGAGAGCATCCTTGGACTCAGGGCAGGTCCCCACTGACTGGAGATGTACAAATATATACCCAATTCACAAAGAGGGAATGTAGGGTGACACGGGTAATTACAGACCAGTTAGTTTAACTTCTGTTCCGGGTAAAATAATGGAGTCACTGGTTAAAGATGCATTGCAGGATCATCTAGACAAGACTGCAGCAGTAATTCAGACACAGCATGGGTTTGTTAAGGAAAAGTCTTGTCTGACAAATTTAATTGGTTATTATGATGTGGTTACAAAGGAAATGGATGCAAAAAATAATTTTGATATCATACATTTGGATTTCAGGAAAGCTTTTGACACTGTTGCACATGGAAGACTATTGTACAAATTGGAGCAGAATGGTATTAAGGGTAAATTGCTACAATGGATAAAAGGATGGTTGAGTGGAAGAAGACAGAGGGTGGTAATCAATGGGTGCTGCTCTTCGTGGACTAACATTATTAGTAGAGTCCCACAGGGTTCAGTGTTGGGTCCACTGTTGTTTTGTGTATTTATCAATGATATTGATGAAGGTATATCAGGCTTAGTGTTGAAGTTTGCAGATGATACAAAGGTTGGCAGGGTTGTTAATAACAGTAATGGCAGTGTGCTAATGCAACAGGATCTAGAAAATTTGGGCAGATGGGCTAAGAAGTGGCCACTGAAGTTTAACCTTGACAAATGCAAAGTACTGCATATGGGGTAGAAGTAACCCCAGAGAAACATACCAACTGTGTGGTACTACACTTAAGGTGGTAGAAAATGAAAAAGACCTGGGAGTAATTGTGCAGTCAGATATGAAGTTTTCTGAGCAGTGTAGACAGGCTGTCAGGGCAGGTCATGGGGTTTGTCAATGATATATAGGAATTTTGGTAGCAGAGAAAAGGAGATGATTGTCCCTCTGTATAAGGCAATGGTCAGGCCACACCTTGAGTACTGCATACAGGTCTGGAGGCCTCATTTTAGGAAGGCTGTAGATTTGCTGGAGCGTGTACAGAGAAGAGCAACAAGATTGGTGAGGGGAATGAAGGGATCCTCTTACCAAGAGAGGCTTAAGTTCTGCAAATTGCAGTGGCTGAAGACTAGGCACCTGCATGGTCATCTGATTGAGGTGTATAAGGCCTTGAATGGGTTGAGCATGCTGAATTCTGATGGGATCCTTCCACTTGTTCAGATTACGAACCTAAGGGGGATAAAGTCAAATTAAGAAAAGACAGATATAGAATAGATGTGTGGAAATTTGCCTTTAGCCAGCAGGTGGTTAATTGCTGGAATAAACTTCTATCTGTCATTGTGGAAGTTGATAGGTTAAATAAATTTAAGGAGGAACTGGACAAGCATTTGGAGGGAATGGTGTGATTTTTTTTTTTTTTTTTTTTTTTTTTATTTGGCTGATGCTGCATACACTTGCTTTCTTGCATCACATGCCACTACTGCTACTTATTTCTTTGTCTATCACTCCAGTCTTTGTAATGGTGCTTCCTAGATACTTGAAGTTGCTAACCATTTTTAGCTCTTTCCCTACCATTGTAATTAGCATTAGTAGAGGCATTTGATGCAAGAAAGCAAGCTTATGCAGCATCAGCCAAAAAAAAAAAAAAAAAAACCCACTTCCACTTCACCCCTCTGTTCGTTCAAAATACCTGTCCAGCTGAGCCTTAAACTTATTTAGGCTATCAACCTCCACCACAAGGGATGGAAGTCTGTTCCACCAACCAACCACCCGCTGGCTAAAGGCAAATTTCCGCACGTCTATCCTACATCTGTCTTTCCTCAACTTGAATTTATGCCCTCTCGGGTGATTTTTCTGAGCTAGAGGAAGAATCCCATCAGCATTGAGCATGCTTAAACCATTCAAGGCTTTATACACCTCTATCAGATCACCTCGCTGGTGCCTAGTCTCCAGACACTGTAATTTGCAAAACTTAAGCCTTTCTTCGTAAGAGCACCCCTTTGTTCCATTTACTAATCTTGTTGCCCTTCTCTGTACTCGTTCCAGCAGCTCTACATCCTTCTTGAAATGAGGCCTCCGGACCTGTATACAGTACTCTAGGTGTGGCCTGACCATTGCCTTATACAATGGAATAATCACCTCCTTATCCCTGCTGGAAAAATTCCTGTATATCATTGACAATACTCCACGAGCTACTCTTGCAGCCCGTCTGCACTGCTCAGAGAACTTCATATCTGCCTGCACAACTACCCCCAAGTCCCTTTCATTCTCTACCGCTGTCAGTGTAGTACCACAGAGTTGATACGTTGCTCTGGGGTTGCTGTTTCTCATGTGTAGTACTTTACATTTGTCAATGTTAAACTTCATTTGCCACCTCTCAGCCCATCTGCTCAACCTTTCCAGATCCTGTTGCAGCAGCATAGTGTCAGTAGTGTCCTTGACAACCCTGCCAACCTTTGTATCATCTGCAAACTTGGACATTAAGCTTGATATACCATCATCAATATCATTTATAAATACAGAAAACAAAATGTATCCTTTAGGCTCACCACTCCTCTTTAGAACCATTACTTCACTCTTCTCTTGACTGAAAACCAGTCCAAATTCATTGGCCATACTAGTCCACATATCAACTTGCCGTTGCACTCATTCCCTGCTCTCTCCCCATATGCAGAGATTATCTGTGAAGAGCATGACTTTCATCTGGTCTTGTCCAAGTTGTTTCACCACTGTACATTGTACATCCTTCACAACAGCTATAAATAGTGGTGACAGGATGCCTCCTTGCCTTAGACCTGATGTTATTTCGAAACTCTCCGTCAACCCCATCACTGTTCTTACTTTGCTCCCTGTGTCAGTGTACACATTCTCAATTCTCTCCACAAGATGTTCCTCTATCCCCAAGTTTCTTAAAATCTCCCACACTTTCTCTCTCTTCACGGCATCAAACGCTTTCTTTATGTCCAAAAATGCTATCCATAATTCTTTATTGTGTTCATAACATTTTTTCATCAGTTACCTGATAGAGAAAATTAGATCCACTGTCGATCTGCCAGGCCTAAAGCCATACTGTTCCTCAGCCATCCTACTTTCAATCGTTCCTCTTATATTCCGCTCTAACACTCTCTCGTACAGCTTACTCACATGTGATGTCAGCGTGATGCCTCTATTATTGGAACACTTCTTCCTGTTCCCCTTCTTGAACAGTGGGATGATGAAGCCTTTTTTCCAGTCCTTCAGCACCTGTCTTTCATCGCAGATCTTGCGGAACAGTCTGTATTTCCATGCTATCCCTGCCTCACTTGTAGCCTTAAACATCTCTATGTTTATCTCATCTATACCAGCAGATTTACCTGTGTTCATGTATTTCCATGCCTGCACTAAATCATTCCATGTCAAGTCTGTCTGGTCTTTCTTCGTGTCTTCTCTTTCATCTCCTCTTTTATGATCACTCTGCCTTTGCCCCCTTTTCTGACTGTCCTGGACATTCAACAGATTTTCAAAATACTTCTTCCATGTTTCTTTTATCTCTTTATCCTTGGTTATTAGGTTCTCATTCTCATCCATAAAGTATTTGCTCTGCTCACCATCTCTTCTCCTATTCCTCGCCATACCATACAGCATCTTTTTATTACCGTCGATATCTTGTCGTAAAGTTTCACTCCATTCTTCCCTCCTCATTAACTATCCTCTTGGCCTCTCTCTTCACAGTTTCATATCTCTCTTTATTCTTGTCATTTCTGTTCTGGAAGTAGGTTCTGAATGCATTATTCTTGTTTTTCACAGCCTTTTTTTTTTTTTTTTTTTTTCCCTTATGTAAACCCCAAACACGAAAGGTATTAGAACCTATAGTACTTAGTACCATGCTTGGATTGGAGGTTGAGAGGACGAAAGAAGATATTTGTTGACATTGGACTTGAACTTCTGTAGACTGTAATTTTCAGGAAATACATATGAATGAAGGTTGTTCCAGAAAACAGCAGTTGAATGAATAAATGTGGAAGATGAAAAGTTGTTTCTGTGAGTTTGAAGTTGGACAGTAAATGGATGTTGGCTGGTAGCTGCACATGTTCAGACTATTTTGAAAGAGAGAGCAGGAATTATAGAACTCAATTCAGAAGAACAGTGCCCATGGAAGTATCTGTAGAAAAGGCGTGCAGCAGAAACAGTACGTCTATGAGACAGCGAGTGGAGAGACTCTGTTAGAGATGAATAATTAATTAGTCCAACTATCCTCTTCTGAATGGAATCAGGAAGCCTGAGAGAGGTTTTGGGGGTACCACCCCAGATGTGGGAACAATATTCGATTGTAGGGCGGATTTGTGATTTATACGGAGTGAGCAGCTGTTTGGAAGAAATGTAACGCCGAGAGCGAAAGAGAAAACCACGTTTTTTAGATGCAGAGGAAGCAATATTTGTAATGTGCTTGTGCCAAGACAGAGAGAGATTAGAAGTCAGGGTAATCCCCAAAATAGATATATAATTTTGCCTAGAAATCGGAGTGTCACCAAAGATAAGCATAAGAATCCTTTTTGTGAGATATAAGACAAGACTGAGTTTTAGTAGGGTTGAAATGAACTAAGTTGTCTTTGCCCCACTGGAGAATTACCTGAAGATCGGTATTTAAGGAATTGGTAACAGATTTTCGAGAAGTTGAAGCTGATTGAGCAGAGCAAGGTTTCTCAAAATTGAAAGTGGAATGCAATGTGCTATCATCGGCAAAACTATGGATAGGATTTCCAGTCAATGGAAGAAGGTCATTAATATACAAGAGGAAAAGAGTGGGGGAAAGAACTGAACCTTGGGGGACACCGGCATTACTGGAGAAGTTAGAGAACCATTTACCATCACCCTCAGTGAGCGATCAGAGAGAAAACTGGATAACCAATTACTAAAAACAGTTGGCAAATCATAAGATGGAAGCTTGTTTAGAAGACCTTTATGCCAAACTCAATCGAAAGCCTTTGAGATGTCAAGAGCAACTACTTGTTGTTTCACCGAACCTTTCCATTGAATTAGTCCATAAATGGGTAACATAAGCCAAAATATCACCAGTGGATCGACACTGATGGAATCCATATTGGTGATCGTTGATCAGACGGAAAGTTTCTAGGTAGTTTAAAAGTTGGCGGATAATTGATTTCTCCATTACTTTAGAAAGAGTAGAAGTAATTGCAATGGGACGATAATTGGATGGGAGGGATTTGTCACTATGAGCAAATTTCCAAGCAGAAGGAAAAAGACCTTTGGAATAATAAAGTGAAAAAAGGCAGCAAAGAATAGGAGTAAGTTCAGGAGCACAGGTTTTGAGAATAAGTGGAGAAATACCATTGGAATCTGGAGCTTTCTTAGCATCTAGATTCGTCAAAATCCTTCTGACATCCTTTTGACGGAAGACCACAGGAGACATTGAATGGAGCATACTGGAAATGGTGGGAGGAGTTTTACCAAGATCATTAATACATGAGTTGGAATCAAAATGGGATGCTAGCAGGTCAGCTTTATCTTTGGCTGAAGTTACAACAGAATCATCTTGTTTGGACAGAGGTGGGAGCAGAGATGGGCAAAAGTTGTGGCCAATAGCTTTGGCAAGAGACCAGACTCGGCTACCATTAGGGTAAGAAGCAAGTTTTCTACTCTTAGTTTATTCAAACTCTAGTTTGGACTGATTAATAACTGCTTTACAGTTGTTGCGAGCTTTGGTGTAGGCAGAAAATGAAACTGAAGAATTAGAAACAAGCCAATTACGATATGCAACATTCTTCTCTTGAACAGCCTTAGCACATTTATTGGAAAACCAAGGTTTAGATTTAGATAAAGGACGAGATTTTAAAGTGGAGTGTGGAATAAAGGATTCCATTCCTGCAAGAATAATTTCACTGACACAATCTGAGCAGACGTTGACATCAGAAGTTTTGAAACAGTAATCCGACCAAGGAAAAGAAGAAAAGAAATCTCTCAGGTCATCGCATTTTGCATTCTTGTAATGCCAAAGAACATGAGGTTGGGAATAGCCATGAGATAAAGGCTCCATTGGAGAAGAGACAATCACCACGTTGTGATATGAAGTGCCTAAAGCACCTCTCATTTCGACCGTGTACTTAGATGGGTTGTTTGTGAGAAAAAGATCTGGCTTGTTGGCTGTATGGTTAGGGTTGTCCGGTATTCTTGTAGGTAAATGAACAATCTGTGCTAGGTCATTAGTAATTGCAAAAGCCTCGGCATCTCGACCAGTTGGGTCGGTGTGACTAGAAAATGGAAGCCAGCTGGAGTTGTGAACATTAAAATCGCCAAGGAAAATTATCTCACTGTTAGGAAAGTTGGACTGGAGAAAGTCAAGTTTCAAAGAGAGGAAGTCAAAGAGCTCCAAGTGATTAGTGGAGTTGGGAGAATGGTAGAGACAACAGATGAATTTGGCACAATGAGGTAGAGAGATTTTAAGCCAGAGAAGATCAGAGAGGAGATTCCAAATTGCCAAGTCTCTGACAGGGAATATCAGAACGGACATATGCACAAGTACCACCTTTGAGGTGAAAGGAATCATACAGCGAATAATTTGGGCATCTGAGATGAGCAGTAGTTGAATCAACCGATAACTGAGATTCTGTCAGAAAAAGTACATGGGGTTTGGCAGACTGCAAGTGGAAATGGACATCGTTGAGATTAGAATTGAGACTACATATATTTGTGAAATGAATTAGGAACTGTTTGGGAGGTTTAGATCTTTTTGCAGATAAGCTTGCTCTATTATTTTGACAATTCATGGTGTATTCAATGGTAAGAAAAAATGGGTGGGACATGCTGTATGAAGTAATGAAATTTTTGGATATGGCGTACACATGGTAAGAATATACCCAGATCCTTGACATAACATGGCCTCGACAATGCTCCCCACATACACACTACTCGGACTTCCTCCAGTCACCGTCTGGCAGAGTAGAGGTAGCAAGATTATACACTAGCTGATCCGGAAGCCTCCTAGAGAGTTACCAATAGGTTTGGTCCGGTGTACTAACTAGTGGCCAACCTGCAAACACCATTTTAGAGCTGTACCCTCGAAATGTAAGGAATATTGGATGTCGCCACAATGTTCATCATAACCTCAAAAGTCGTCATACTGCATGATGGAAGAGATGGGGAAGGGTTGACTGGAACTTAGCTCTAGAGACTAAACATGGGTTCCATCACTTCAAGCCTCCAATAAGCAAAGTGGTGGTATTGCCTGGTAACATAGAAGGACGGCATTCCTCCATGTAACATGGGCACCACACCTCAATCCCTGCTTACATTGGTTCACACCTGGGTGGTTACCCACCATGTACTTGTGCATGGAGGTTATACCCAGGATTACTAACAGTCCCACCATTGTGAAGCCTCTCTCGTCCTCTCATTCCACCATTGGGTTTCTTTTCATCTCCTTCTATTACTTGTCCTTCCACATATCTGCTCTGAGAGTCATCTACCGCCTAGTATTGCCTGGTAACATAGAGGGGCGGCATTCCTCCATGTGATGTGGGCACCACATCTCAACTCCTGCTTACATTGGTTCACACCTGGGTGGTTACCCACCATGTACTTGTGCATGGAGGTTATACCCAGGATTACTAACAGTCCCACCATCGTGAAGCCTCTCTCGTCCCACCATTCCACCATGGGGTTTCTTTTCATCTCCTTCTATTACTTGTCCTTCCGCATATCTGCTCTGTCTGTCCTGCTATGCAGTCTTTGAATGCTTTCCATTCTGATTCCATGCTGTTCACCACCGTCTTAGGTACAACCTTTCTGAACATCCCTTTTTCCTCTTCTTTCAACTTCCACACCCGTAGTTTTCTCACATTCTTTCTGTTATTTTGATCATCTTCAATTTAGGGAACCTTAAAACCCTAACAACTAACCTGTGATCGCTACCCAGGGAGACACTTGGAACGACCTTGATGTTCACTAGTCTTCTGTGTCGCTCCTTTATCCACAAGTATATAGTCAAGGAGGGATTCCTGTTGACTGTCCCCACCATATCTTGTCACTTTGTGACTCTTTCTTTTCTTGAACCGGTGTTTCCTATGACCAAGCTGTAAGCAGAAATCCAACACTGTCACCATCATCATTCCTAGATCCCCAACCATGCGGACCCATAATGTATTCTAGTCCTTGTCTCTCCACTCAGACTTTTGTGTTCAGGTCACCCATGATGACTATATGTTCACCTGTGATGTTGTCTTCGAGCCTATCCTCAAACCCCAGCTTCTCCATTTCTTCGCAACTGGTTTGCAGTGCATAACATTGTACTATCTTCGATGCTTCGCTGTCATTCATTTGCAGTTTAATTGACACGAGTCTTTTACTAATATTATTCACCTCCAGTAGCCTTTCCTTAATCCTGTGATCTATAATGATGGCTACACCCTTCCTCACCACATCACCCCCAGATCAATATAGGTAATAGCCTCCTTGTAACTGTCTACACTCATTTCCTTTCCATTTTGATTCACCCAATCCAAGTACGTTTATTTTTCTGTCCTTTAATATGTCCACACACTCCTCAATTTTTCCTGACAATGTCATAATATATTGAGTGTGGCTAGTTAGTTTAATATATGTCATCATCAGGCTTGTTGCTGTCACAGATACCACCAATAAGATCAGGTGTGTCACATCTGGGTTTCTTTTTCTGTTGAAGGCAATAAAATTAAGCTGCTGATCTGCCAAACCTGTCGCAGCCTTATAGATTGTGGTAGCTCTTATTCAATGGTGAAGCCTCCTCATGATGTTGCAATTCTATCCATGTATATACTAAATCAAGAACTTTAGCTCGTATGTCTTGATATTCTCTATCTCCTTCCTCCCGGATTTACAATAGATTTTACAGTCTATTGTAAAAGATGAAAATTAATAAACAATTTTGCACAATTTATGTCCAACTGCTAGGCACCACTGAACAAGCAGGTGGCACTGCTGTAGTTCTTTTATCTTGTGAAGGATAAATCCAAATGGCTGACTCGGTAGAATTACCGTGACCTTGAAATTTACAGAAATTATTAGCTCAGCAACAAATGAATATTTTTAAATACAAATTGGTATCCTGAAAAACCTCTACAGCAAAGCTATCAAGTAGCAGCACTGTCGTGTTAAGACATCCCAGTGACTGATCATAGTTCCTTAAAAATTTATCGACCTTGAAAATTTCTGTTTTTCTATATTCAAGGATGATAATAGTATATGGTAGCCATTTTGAAAAACGTTCACAGTTGGAAAATGAAACCACCCTTAGGTCCCAAATTTTTAACCTGTTGCTCAACAATACTTATTTTATCTAAAACATAACTTCTTTTTGAGCAACATTTCCTAAAACCTTCTTTATTAATCAACTTTATATGAGCACAAATTTAGCTAGCATACAGCTGGTGCCACCAGCACCACCACCTTTAGACATAATATCGAGACAAAAGGACATATGAGTATTGGTTTATTTTATTGGTCATGGATGCAATAGCCAAAAGATGAAAATAAGTGGGACATAAAGGAAAATCTATAGTTTTGAAGCAGTTATCATGACAGTGTGACACGTCTTTAATTCACTACCTTGAAGTCATTGCATCGTTTGATGGGAAACCAGGAGTTTTGAAACAGCTGTGTTAATATTAGTGGTGCTTTTTTAGAATAATGGTGGAACCTCTTTTTGGTGAGGCTATTTGTTTACAAGATTGCAACTTAGGTTGACCTGCTTATGACAATCCTGAGGTAACTATAAGCCCATTTTTTGATGGCCAGCACCATCAGAGGGGCCAAATTGTTCCTAAAAAGTAAATTGAATGTAGAAATGCATAAAATTTTCAAGTGAATTATTTTAAACTGAATACTATCTATAAGGAATATTTTCTTTAAATATGAAATATGTATTTGCTTATAGGTTTGCTCTTTATTAACAACTACATTTAATATTTATGTGATGCATTATTTATATTTTATTATGATATATTATTATACTTTTCTTATAGGCAGGAGGTTCAAATGATAAGCCAAGAAGTGCAGAACCATTTAAACATGAAATGTTATGACTGAAAAGATGACTGTTGGGAAACCTATACATTTTTACTTCAGTTGGATGATGCGAGCAATGTTGTCAGTAATGCATCAGTGCTGGTAGCAGTGATATTGCAGAAGTTTAATATGTTTGTAACCCTGATAAGTAGTGATGAAATATTTTGTGTATTCTGTAGCATTTGTTTTTTATTAATTTTATGCAAAAAGGCATGGTTTACAACAACTGAAATTATCTAGGTATATGTTTGGCAGTAACCCATTTATGTCTGAAATAAGACATAATATATTATTTTATAGCATTAACACATTTAAATTGTAATTATAAGCTACTCTCTACTTAAAAGAGAATTAGACGAGTTTTTATTTTTTATTGTGATATATCTCTATACATGTGATATATAGATAGAATTATCTCAGAACATTTGGAAATCCTTGTCTTCCTTATATAGTCTTTTAGATTTATTGATTGAGTAGTTTATGGGAGCATGCAATATAGTACTTTTCTGATTTTTTAAAAATTTGTTTGCTTTTAAAAGCAAAAAAAGATGGGTGATGTAGTTTGCAGAAAATATTCTTAAGCTTTGCATGCATAGTTTTTTTAATCTTTATTCTCACTTAATTTCTTTGTTTTTATACATTCACAATTACTTTTGCACATTGATCAGCAGAATGTTTACAGATGAGTGCATTTCAAGTTACTTTTAAAGATGTTAATCTGAGATTCTATGTGTTTCTGCTTTGTTTGTCAGAAAATCAAAAAACTTTTTTCTTCTTTTTCAAATGAATCAGAGTTAGAACTAATAAAGTAGTTTTTTCATTAAGATCTCTGCTAACTGCAGAGTTAGATCACATTTCAGGGTGATTCAATAATTAATTTGCACTGATGGTGCTGTCGTATGCATAATTTAAATATTGCATAACAACTCTTATACTATCAAAAAAACTTTTAAGTCCATCCAAACTTAATATTAAGTGATTTCACAAATGTGCCATTCACATTCACTGCTTGGATCAGTACTTTATTATCAGTTATTAATTGTATGTGTGTTTTAAGTCGATACTGCTGTATAAAAATCTTGACTATATCTCTGAGCCTATGGCAAGAATACTTATGTAAGACTACTTGTAGTTGCCAAAACATGATCCAACATTTCATGCATTGTCTGGACTGTCACAGATTGTTGTTTGCATCAGTGTCTCATATAATCTACAAATCTATATTATTATATTGGAATGTCACACTGCCTGAGATTATGGTAACAAATAAGCCATGTTATGGACAACAATATCTACAACAACTGAATTAACAACAGATGAAATGTGAAGTAAAGCTTTATGTATTATTACTGGCCTTTAGAGATTTAGTTATAACTGTATTACAATAGTATGTATGATGGAGAGAACAAATGTGAAGATCAAATAACAAAGTATGCATTATCACATTATTTTACATTTACCCAGCTATTTGCTCACTGTACAATGCTACAATTGCAGTATATAGCATACCTTCAATTACTGCATTATTTTACCTTATTGCACATGAGTATAAAATATTTCTTTATTTTTTTAAATTTCAGTTTCTAGTCACTTTGACGTACAAATTAAATTGCTGCTTGTAAATTCAGCAATTTATAACACACAGCACTTTTATTCTATTTAATGCTATATAATTTACAGCATTCAAGCACTTTTTTTTTTTTTTTGTAGCATGCGCACATTATCTGAAATATTTTTATTAGCAAAACAGGAAGAAATTTAGAAATATGCTAAGATTATATTTGTTTGCAATTTTATTCTTGTATATTTTTAATTAGATGTTCTTGACATATTAAGTGTTAGGTAACAGTTTCTCTGTACAGTATTGGATATTTGTTGTATTGTTTGGTTGAACTGGACTATAATCAAAAACCACAAGAGTTAAAATAAAAAGCAAATAACTTGATTACTTAGGTATACATGTATTTTAAAAAATTTTTTTGGTGATAGAAGTTGATATTTTGCATAAAAAAGGACATTTATGACATTAAATGGTATCTGTACTTCACATATATCTGTGAAGTTTCATGCTAAACATAAATATTTCTGTATTTTTGTTATTTTTAATTGAATTAATGGAACAAATAATCCCTTAAACTTTCACTTCACTTTATGCAGAATGATCCCTGCTTGTTTTTACATTTATCCTCTATGTTTTTCTAGCCTACTTTTTATATTACCTTTTGCATACTCAATTATTATTATTATTATCATCCCAATCTTATTAGTGTCCTGTCCAGAATACTACTTATTAATCTAGAGATGTATATATTAAGGTTAAGCACAGATTAGACCTGACTTTCTTATTTTCAATTTTTGATGAATTTAGCACAATAATAGTTCTTACATAGCCAGATTTAGGTAACATTTCAGTGGCAAGATGTTTAACCTCTGAATGTAAGCTAACTATTAATCAGGACTTCTATAGACTGTTAAATACATCTCAAAAATTTAAATAACACTACAGTGTGATAGTAAGGGCTGCAGCACATCTGGCCATATACACCGTATGCTTACTGCTTTTCTTAGAAAATCTGTCTGCTTTGTAATATACTTAAAAGTTGAACAGAAAAAAACTGATAGACCATGACATATAATTTTTTTTTGTCTCTAAATCTGGATGCAACCATAGTAGACTGAATGTGTACATACTGACACTGACAGGCTTAATAATTCTTATTGTGATTTTTACAATTATATAATATAAAGGTTACTATAAAAGGAGAGTGCATATATATGTGGCAATGGTTTTTACATGTTTGCATGCATTATTGTATGGCTTCTTCTACGTGGGTTGTCAGTTTTCACAGTTGAGCCTTTTCACTTGACTGTCAACTTCCGTTCCAGCTCTGATATGTCTTTCTTAGTTTTACTATAGGTATAACTGGGACGTAGATATATTATCAAGGCTGCAGTTACATAATTTGACATATGATAACAAGAGTTCCATCCATTAATTTGTCACTGACTACAGAATACTTGGTTTCTTCACCTGGTTTTGGCGCATTATAGCCTTAGTTGCTAATGTGCCAATAAAACCCAACAACCAACCAACCAACTTGGTTTCTTCATTTAGCAAGTGCATCTAAACTGATGTGAACCTACTCTTTAACAGATAGCAAATCACAGATGGCCACCAGCACCTTTCCTGATTGTGACTTACTAATAAGCCTAACTTCCATATAAACCTTCACGACAGTTTGGCTCTATGCGTATGCACGTGTATGTGTGCTAGCATGTTTCTGCCACTTTCTTCCACAGGTTAGCTCTTTTTATTAGACTTTTATGGCTTCTTATTGTCCTCTGTTCTAGAGTCATATATGTTTAGATGTATCTAATTTGCGTAATATGCATGGCACAACTGTCTTTCATCCTTGTTTGTTCTATTATGTAGCATGCATCATAGGTGGATTCTGTAGGTGCACCATATTATACATTTCACTATTATAATTTCATCTGCTATTAGCTAGTATTGTAATTTTTTTAGTTGTTCATCACAGAATTCCAATTTTTTTTTTTTTTTTCCCTCCCTTTAACTTTTTAACTAGCACATGAATTCAAAATTCAGGTTAGTTGAAAAAGTCTCCTTTGGATATAAGATTCTTTTCTCTTTGCTATTCATTGAAGTTGTTTCATTGCAGCATAGAGTTTGATAAATCCCTTATTAAATAGGCATAAAACAGTATTGTTTTCCATTTCTCTCCTTTAAAGACTTGTAGATTCATTTATAAATTTTATAGAAAATTTTGATTTATGCTGTGATAAATAAGGTATGCAAAGGATTAATTTTATTATGTCATTTCAACTTTATTAAAAACCATTAAGCCAATGTTAATTATTGAATTGCTTAAGAAATTTTCATATCATATTGAATGCACTTGCTTTAGTTACTCATATGGGAGATTTATCAGCATCTTGATTAAATAAATTTCCATTTTTTATTGGAAGTAGGGAGAATTAAATGTTTCAAAAGTTTTTGCTGTAGTCAGTACAGAAATATTTCTGTACTGCAGCTAATTATCTTATTTTGAAATAATCTTGATGAGGTTTGCATAGTAAACTTCATCAAAACTATAATAAAAAAAAAATTGTTTCACTTGATTTTGATATGGAATTGCTACCAAAAAATAGTTTACATTTTTCATAAAAAAAGCAGCTGTTCAAATATATTCTGTATTTTCTATCTATTTATATGGCTTTTGTTATTTTTATAATATTTAAGGATATACATAATGCTTATATTAATTAACAATGAAACTGGAAAATTTTTGAATTAATCTGGGTTAGATTTTGCACAGATGGATTCTTTTTGCTGAGTAGTTTGCTGTAGTAAGAATGATATTCAATTTATTTAGCTAAATATTTCTGCAGGGTGCCACATCATTTGAACATTTTGACATAACTTTGCAAAAATAATTTTATTTAACAGTATAAATAATGCAGTTTTAATTGTTAAAAACAAAGGCATCAAAAGTTACTCCCAAGATCCTGGTGGTATAGTTTGGTTGGATTAGAATTCTTTATTTGCTTTTAGATTGCAAATAGCAAAATGTTCTCATACATTCAAACTAATCACACAGTAAAAGTTAACCATGCAGCTTTCTAATATGCTGAAGATTTCCATGACATGGCTTAATACATTTTTTCCAATCACTTTTATTTCTTCTTAATATTCTCTTTTAATTCAGCAAAATTGGAAGGACAGTCATATAAAATTTTTCTTTTGAATATCCCCATCATTCCATTTGATCTCAAAGAAGTCCCTAGAGAACTACAGTTGGTCGTCGACTTACGACCGACTTCTGTTCTGACTGACAGGTCGTACGTCGACATACGACCAGATGGTCGCATGTCGGCCATATATTTATTAACAGTATTTTTTAACCTTTCTAATCTTTTTATCATCTTTATAATTTATTTTTATAATCTTTTAAATTTTTATCATCTTTTATTTTTCATTTTAAATACAGTAATGTTTTCATCTTTTATTTAGCGATACTGTACATACTTCGTTTCGATACTTCGTTTCTACGCCTAGGCTATCTCTCTCTCTGAGGTTAAATTCAAATATTCTCTACATTTTAATTGGTTTATTATTCATACTGTTTATAAAAAAACAAAACTACAATCTATAATTATATTGTGCATAATGTGAAAAATAATACTGTACATAATGTACTGTAAATCAATTTTTAATCTTTGCTCGTGCTGGGTTGTGCATCGTCAGGGTCATGTTCTTGGGTTGAGGTAGGAGTTGTTTATTTATAAGAGACATTATGCAAAGCAAATCTTTTTTTAAAATGCTTAAACCACCCAGTACTAGCCTGAAAATCTTCTGCTAATCGTCTCCGGCGCGTGATTTTAAACTCTGAAACAAACTTCCAGCCTTTGCTTGCACTGTGTGAAAGACTCATGGGTTTTTTTTTTTTTTTTTGTATTAAATCTTCCATCCACACAAACAACAGTTTCTCCATTTCATGGATGGGTTCCTGTCATTGTTTGGTTAAAATTGTAGACTTAATAGGTGTAGAACCTTTCACAGCGTCCCGAATTCTTTCTTTGTCCTTAAGTATCGTCGATACCGTGGAATGTGATAACTTCAAGTCACGTGCTATCGTATTCACTTTCTTTTCGCCTTCATACTGCTGGATAATTTTCATTTTACACTGTAAATCAATAGTTTTTCTTGACTTCTTAGCTGGCGTATATGTAGATGAAGGCATTTTCCTTTTACTAAACATTTTATGCGTATTTCAGTAGAATTTTAATTAATACACCACACGCAACAGATGCTTGAAAGCGACTGGGTGTATGTGAGAGAGAGCGACTGAGTGTATGTGCCTGGTGCTGTCCTCAGGCCTCCCGTCATCAATGTGCCTCCTCACCTGGGTTATGGGTGTCCTCATTAGTGACTTCCTTTATTATTATTTTTTTTTTGTGGTCGTAAGTGCAGCCGGTCGTAAGTCGACGACCAAGTGTATATGAAAAACTGTTGCATAGTCCTAAGGTTAAGTACGATGCAGCAACACTCAGAACCAGAACCAGTGCTATTACATGTTATGTAACATGTTTCACAATTGCATTGTTTCAAGACTTGGTGGCATGGCCTCTAAGGCTCCCTAATTTTAAAACTTTTTTCTGGGGAGAAAACCACTGAGTTAAAAGAGAAGATTCTGCAAAAATTGGATTGATTGATGAAAACTTGTTACATCATGTCACTGAATATTTTTAGCATAGAAAAGAAAGTTGTGTAACTAAAAGAGGTGCACACTTGCTGAAATTAATTTTTAAAAACTGAAACTACTATTTATGCTGTTAAATAACAGTTTCATGTGTTATTTCATGTGTTTCATGAAGTTTTAATTTTTTTTCAAATGGTGTTTGCAAAATAAAAACTGCTAGTTTGCAGTGTCTCACCCTGTATTATTAGTTTCTTTTTAACCATTCCCTCCCCCGCCCACATTTGATATTGCAAAATTTCAAATGTTCAAATAGTTCCAAGTGCTAAAAATGCTTCCAGTCAGTGATACAATAAAGTTGGGTTGGATGAGGATCTTTTGTCTCTTTCTAAACTAAATGTAAAAATGCACTTTCAACTTGTGTCTAAAACAAATATTTTGCCTTTTGTTCCCTTTCTGACATTTTTGTCAGCTTAACTTCAGTTGTGAGTATATAGGTGTTGCACAGTGAGTGGCTTTTGGTTCAACTTTTCTAAAGGGAAGTTTTTTTTCTGTGTTTCATATGAGGGTCCCACTACCTTGTGCTTGTTTCAGTTTCAGTGTTCACCAGTGAATACAAAGCTAAGTGCTTTTTGGTTGAAGCTGAATAGGATCAAAAAGTTACTCCCAAGATCCTGGTGGTATAGTTTGGTTGGATTAGAATTCTTTATTTGCTATTAGATTGGAAATAGCAAAATGTTCTCGTATGTTCAAACTATGCAGCTCATCTTGCTGTAACACACCATCTTATAGCATGCATTTTAAGTTACATGCATATTTATTTGGCATCTCATCTGCCATTATTCGCACGAAAATTCAAAGTCATGCACACAAAACCCATGCAGCACCATGTTACACTCTTTTCCACTATCATAATTTCAGTTATTGCTATAAATGAGCATACGTTGCATATTTTGATTTGTTGTGTATTTTGTATGTAAAAATTTATATACAGTTTATATACAAGGTACATTCAAGTTATAAGGTCTCAAATTTACTATTCATAAAATAAACAAGGTACAGAAATGATGCATATCATTTTTCAACATAATCTCCTAGAAGGAACACACATTTTTCACACCTTTTCTTTCAAGCTGTGAAGGCTGTTATGAAAGTTTGTTTGCAGGTGTGTTTAGCCCACTGATGAATGGCCAAAGGTGCTGCATGCCAGCTAGAAAAATTTCTTCCATGAAGAGTATCCTTCTTCTCTTCAATTGTAATGATGGGCAAGGTATGGAGTTCACACAGTGGAAGCTTGCTGGGTCACCACTGCCTAAAGTTGTGTTGCTGCAGGTGTGGAGAAAATGATGGTTGCTGTTTTTTGGGATATCAATGGAATAATCTTTGGCACTCCAAGGATTATCAGTATATCCTGGCAATCCTTGGAGTGCCAGGAGACTTATATGAAGAGATTCTGAAGAAAAATTTCTCCCAGGATTTCAGAAGAAATGTCCACACAGATTGAATCATATTCAATGTCACCATGACAATGCTCTGTTCCATTGTGCTGCCAAGGTGCAAAGTTTTTTTTACTGAAAACAAAACTGAAGTTATTCCACATTCTCCTCTATACTCACATGACCTTGTACCTAGTGACTTTTGGATTTTTGGTTGTTTTCAATCAAAGGATAAAAATAACCATGAAGGATACTCTTCATAGCAAGAACTCTTCTTAGCTGATACGCAGCTGCTTTGGCTATCCACCAGTGGGTTAAATACATCTCTAAGAAAACCTTTGCAGCAGCTTTCACAGCCAGGAGGAAAAGTTGTGAAAAATGTGTTCCTACTATGCATTCTTACTACCTTTACTGTAAATAAATGAGTGCAAAAAGAAAAAGCAAGCAAATGACAATGTTTCAATGAAACAAAAAGAATTAAATATTGAAATAAAAATAGAAGTTTTATAAAGTTTTTACAAAAAATTGGTTCTGATGTGGATCTGGACATTGAAGGAAGTTGCACATTCAAGAGAAAATTGGATGATATTCAGTTAGAGATTTATTTTAAAAGAGGAAAAAAAAAAAAAAAAAAAAACAAGCTTATTATGATTGGTAAATAATAATGTTATTTTCCAATCATAGCACAATATGTATTGATAAACATAAATTTAAAAATTGGGTAAGTAATGACAATTTATAATGTTTATGGGACCTATCCCTGACTGTTATATGAAAATGTGTTTGCTATTGTGTGCATTTCAGCTATGTTTTGTTTTCAAATGATATGCTCTTGCATTATAGCAGGATTTGCTGTACTTGCTTTCAAGTGATATCTGAATGTGATCTCAAAAATTTAACTTTTATTTTGGTATAATCTGCACATATAGAAAAGGAATTTAAGTATGCTATATATTTAATTGGAATATACCGTATTGTTTGGACAGTAACCTCATTATACTAACTAAAGACAGAATTCAGGAAAAGCATTTTAATTCCAAATACTTTATACATACAAAATTTTCTGGTGCTTTCAGAACAATGGTATAAATGAGGTGCGTTATAAAATGATATAAGTTCACATGTAGCTGTTATGTTATACAGTTTTGCTGTTGTTCCGTACTTTCTGGCATATTTTATCACTTGTAGTTTCATCTCTACAGTTGAGGAAAACCACTTACATTTTGTGACCATAATTTTTTTTTTTTTGTTTTACCATGATTTACCTACATAAAACAAAAAAAAAAAATATGGTCACAAAATGTAAGTGGTTTTCCTAAACTGTAGAGATGAAACTACAAGTGATAAAATATGCCAGAAAGTACGGAACAACAGCAAAACTGTATAACAGAACAGCATAAAAAATGATTTTTTTATGCTGTTATGCATTGTATAACATTACAATGCTGTTCTCATACAATGTTCTCATTGTATGAGAACAGCATAAAAAATGCTCCAAACGTATATAAAGGATAGCACAACTGTCATACTGAAATTTAGGACTTCTGGATTGGCCTTTAGTAGTGATGGCAAACTATTGGCTGTTTGAGATTGACTGGCAGATAGTACCCATTTCTTATAATCAAAATTTTCAGTTTTTTAGAATAACAGCCACATCATCATCCAAATCTGTTGTACCTATGGGTGTATTGGTCACTATAGTAACAAAATTCTGTCTTTTTGGACTAACTGACTTCCATTTCCCATTTTCCTCCATGTTGTTCTGTTTCCTGTTAGATATTTAGCCTTAGTCAGACTAAGCCTTCTTTTCTCTACTGCTTGGTTTACACCACCAATACACCTTCCTCTTGGGTCTGCCTTTAGGCCTATTACCATTCATTTTTGTTTCAAATATCTGTTTAGCTAAATGCCATTCTCTCATCCTCTCTATATGTCCATACTACCTTAAGTATGTTTACTTACCTTTGATTTGACGTTACACCAAGATTTTTTCTTATTTATTCATTTGTAATATGGTATTGCAGTTGTTTCCATTTATTAGTTACATTTATTTTTCTTAAAACTCATTTCTGAAGATCCTAATTTTTGATCAGTTCCATTCTTATCCAGCTCTCAGATCAGTAAGCTTAGAAAATGTATTATATATAAGCAAGTAATTTTGTTTCTTTGGCTGACTGACCTACAGTTTTTGCTTTGGTTATTCTGTTGTTTATATTTCCATGTCTAACTTACCATCTTTATTAAACACGGTTCTAAAGGCATACAAAATTACTTGTTCCAATTTTATCTTTTTCTTCCAAGTTTTATAACTTTTATTTTTGTGTAACTAATTTTCATCTCAAATTATCTGTAACCTGTATATAATTTATTCAGAGATTCTTGAAGGTCTTGCATCTACTATATATATTTGTGATGTTGATATTACATGTCCTTTTTAAGTAGCCTCTGTAATGGGACTCATTTGGTTGTTCATAAAGTTGAAAAATCTATCATTTGATAACCATGATATTAATGAATCTACATCTATAAATAATCTAAATGTTAAAGATCAAATCCAAATAACTATTAACTGTAGTTGGAATTTTGTATTGCTGATAAAGATTCAATTTAAAAAGAGCTAATTCTAAATATGTCAGATCCATAATTTTAGCACTATTATAATTATTAATATATAACAATGTACTGTTTTTCAGGATTGACATATGAACAAAACTACTGCAGTTAGATACCCCAGATCTGTAATTTTGCAGCTAGCTTGGTGCTGATTGTGGAATTTTTCAGTTTATGGGGGTTCTATACATTGTGTGTTGGTATGTATGTATATACATATATACAAACGTGGGCCGCACATTACAAAAAAAAGTTCCACATATCAAAAAAATAGATATGTGCCACACATACGCATACAAGTATGGTAGTTTTTGGTAGTGTGTGCTGCTGAAAGCCTACGATATTTGTATAATTTGTCTTTATTTTATGCTTATTCATATTATGTTTATTTTATTTATACAAAATTTTATATTATACTTGTATATTTTATTTTAATTTATATATACAGCAATTTTTATATTATATTAAAGTTCTTATTCATCTGTTTAATTGGTGTCTAGAAGAATATATTTTGAAATATAATCCCAACTTTCAAGGCTTTTTTTCATACTAAACAATTCCATGAGTAGCATCAGAATCAGTTCATTTCAGTTTGATACAGGATGATTTCTGTAATTAGCACTACTCACTGCAGGACTAATTTCTTAACTGCTGTTTTACACTAGGCATAGTGCACCAAATTTTTTTTATTTCATGTAATATACCAGTTTGCATGGTACTGTGTGAATTTTTTATGGATATTTAACATATCAGAAAGGAAACTAGAGAAAGATAAGGATAATGCAATATGTAGGGATGTAGTATGATTTTTGTAGCAATTGCATGAAAGTGGAAGGTTAAGTTTAAATATTGTCATTATCAGCAGTTGGTTAATCATTACTGCATTACAGTAGTGTGGAAGCTAGCTCTAAATGCAGTGTGGATAGACAGAAGCATTTTAAATACATGGTTGAAACATTAAAATAACTACTAATAACATAATTAAATGCATGAAAATAATATATGATAACACTTAGACATATGTAATTTATTATGTAAAAACTAGTTCAGAAAAATCCAAACAGTGGCAATGTATAAAATTACTGATTCTTTGACTTTGTAGTCTCTGTATAAATTTAATGATTTCAGTTTGCATAATATGGAGGAGAGTATGTTATTGTTTTGATAAATTGTATTAAGAATAATTATTGAATAACTGAAAAGGATTAAGGTAAACACTGATAAGATCTATAACTACTTTTAAAATGTACACCATATGATGATATTACAAGGTCAAAAGTACAGGACTGTGAACAGGGCTAACAACATCTTTTGAGTGCACACCAAGTTTTAACTTGTTACTTGTAAGTCTAGTGGAAAGCCGCTGTGAGTGAATACTTGTTTTTCCCATTTGTCATGTATACTGAAAATGACAAAATTTGAACAATGTATGAACATTTAATTTTGTTGTAAACTTGGAAGTCAGCCATGGAAATATGAAATGTTCATTACAATTTACAGAGATGATACTATGAACACAAAACGGTTTCAAAGGGCAAAAAAAGCATGGCAAAATCACATACAAAGGTCTTGCTGGTTACATTTTTTGAGAGTGATGGCATGGTGTTATCAGGATTTATTTTGAGTCATCACTGTTAATGCAACAAGAAATTTTAAAATGTCTTGTCAATCAACAAGAAATTTTAAAACAGTTGAGTGCTGTAATCTGCATAAACTGCCTGAAAAATGGCAAAATGGTTGGCTCCAGCACCACCTTGCACGATAGTATGTTGACAGTTTATCTTGCCACACATCACTTTCCATCCAACCAGAAATTTATGGGCGTCTGGACTCTTGGATCATGAGAAGTTGGTGGGAGGGAGTTGCCTAACTGTATTAAAAATAAAGTTAGACAGCTGTCTATACAATTTGTATATATATACTGTTTTTAGTAACATGCATTTCAGATAATTATCCACTTGGATAGAAGATAATTGATGGAAATAGAAGCATGTTTGATTCTAATTCGTTACATTTTAATATTTAGAATTATTGTTGACAATGTCAGCATTTCTATGAACTTAAATGCATCAGTATGACTTAGAATACCAGCTCTTGCCTTCATTTTATATTTATAGGAAAAAGATATTTGGATTTGAAACTAATCCAACCAAATTGTTTTTCACTTAGAATTGTTGCTTTCTATTAATATTATTTAAATTTTTAAAACTAAATTGTAAATGTTCTTTTGAATGAAATTTATGTTGCTGCATCAGAATTCTAATGCAGTAAAGATCAGTGTAAAAATCACATTGGTTGCTGGTTTGCTGTGCACATTGTAGCAAGAAAATATTTTGATATTTAAGTAGTATAATAGTTAGTAACTGAAGTTTAATCTCTTAGTAGCTCAACATAAACTGTTATGTACAAGAAGTTACAAACTCCTTTTCATATGAAATAGTATATTCGTAAATAGTTTTTCTTTTTTTATGTAGTTAACTGCATGCATATATGTATACAAGGAACATTTAGTTTTAAATCAAGAATGCATTCATATAAAATATTAATTGAACTTTGATACTTCACGCTTTTGTATTTGTTTTATAACTATAGATATATTGTGCTTTCTTCTGGATTTCACTATATGAGTGTATTGTGAGGATTTTTATGATTCTAAGATTAAATTTTCACTTGCATAACTAGTAAAAAGAATAAAACAGCAGTTCTTTGCACTACTATAACTTTCTCTTCCATTTTGAAAGTGGTAATAGTGCAGATAGTTCCTTTTTAAAATGGTCAGTCCAGTGCATTTAAAACATCTTATTGGATTTTTTTATTTTATTTTATTATTTTTTTTTGTTGCCTCTTTCTAGTTTTAAGAATCTCTCTTAAAATTAATCCTCATGATTCTTTTTAATGTTAGAACTTTTCAATTTGATTTTATTTTTTATTTTCTGTATTACCTCTGTGGTTGTAAGATTATATGATGCTTTTAGGTTCTTATTTATTGCTTTAATATTTTTATATTTCTCTACGTTAAGTGTAAGAAAAAGCCTTGGAATCTACTCTCGCAAGCTTCAGCTTATTAAAGCATCAATTTTTGCAGGTAAAATAATACTCTCTTTATAAACAAAGTGCCTGTCCTAAGCTTCAGCTTAACTCTTTTCTTTATCTATCCTTCTGAGATATAGATTTGGTCAAAGAGTTTGGTGAGTGACTTAATAATTCTTGAATGCATAGAAGTAACTAAAAGATTTGCAAACAGGGCTTACGACATTCTTTTGAGCATGCACACACCAAGCTTTAACTTGTTACATGCCAGTCTAGTGAAAAATTTCTTTGAGTGAATACTTGTTTTTTCCATTTGTCATGTATACTTGCAAACATTTAATTTTGTTGTAAACTTGGAAATTCAGACATGGAAATGTAAAATGCTCATTACAGTTTATGAAAGCCAAAAAAAAACAAAAAAACAGAAAAATCGCATGTGAAGGTCATGTTGATCGTATTTTTTTTACAAAGAATGAATGGATGTTGTTATCAGAATTTATTTCATAGATTCATTTTGAAATAAATAAAGTACATCCCTTTTGAAATGAACTGTACCCCTGGCAACATTTCCAAATTATATTAGCATTTATTTTATGAGGTGTCACTGTTAATGCAGCGTATTATCAAAAAATTTTAACACAGTCAAGAGCCACAATCTGTCATAAACAACCTGAAAAGTAGCAATATAGTTGGCTTCTTCACCACCTTGCACAATGACATGTGGCAGTACACCTTATGTGTCACTTGCCACTCAGCCAGAAACTTCTAACCAACAAAAACATTTCCATTGTGCCACACCCACCTTATTTTCCTGATCTGGCATCATGTGACTTTTGGCTATTTCCAAAATTAAAACAGGACATGAAAGAAAAACTGTTCAAGAAATCCAGTCAAACATGATGGGTTGCCTAAAAGTAATCAGAAAAGAACACTTCCAAAAATCTTTTTATCAGTATCAGGCATGAAGGAAAAAGTGGATAGCTGCAGAAGGAGATTTTACTGAATAACAACGTAAATGTTTATCGTTGGAGAAAATAATTTCAGACGATTTGATCAAACTTTGTATATGTGTACATAGACACACTGATTTACAGTTTTATTTGATCTGTAAGACTAAGCTCATTTAGTTCTTCTATTGGAGCAAATTAATATATAAATTTCTCCTCAAAAACGGAACAGGAATTAATATCTGATTGCCCAGCCACCATGCCGTAAAGGGAATTTACCCATCATGTTGTCTCCTAATAAATTTAGAAATTATTATTATTATTATATGATTAGTTGATTATTATTCAGTTTTTTTAATACCCTTCCAAAAAATAAAAAGATGATCACTTACTCTATTTTAACTAGAACATAACTGAAACTTCTGTATCATCTAACATTTAATTGTTACTAATCATGTCTTACCTCAGTTAGTCTCGGCAAACAATTTATGACAAAGTACTATGCGTAAATCACATCTACCCAATATCACATGATAATTCCATTAGATATCTAATGTAATCAGTGTCACTGTTCTTAGACATTGGTTAAAAAATTTATAACTCATTTTGTTCTGTCTGATGAAAAGATGGTGTTTTTAGATTTCTGTTATCATAAAATTGTTATTTGAGACATAAAACTCTGACTTGGCATTCTTTGTTTGTTATAATCATTGACATTAAACTGTTCAAACCTTTTCCTTCATTTCAACTGAAGAATTCTCATCCAACCAGCACACAATCTGCAAAGTGTAAATCAGTTCCTTATATAAAAATTGACAAATATAAATAATTTTCTTGTGATTGGGGTTTAATAAAATTGCTCTAAAACTTATTCAGGATTACTTTGTTAAACTCCTATGAAGTTGCCTCACCAGATATTTATCAGATTTCACAAGATGAATGATTCTCCAATAACAAAGTGAAGTATTTTATTTTGTGTTCTTTTAGTTGATTTTTATTGGCTATCCACATAATTAGCAAAAATTCAGCTGCCACGAGTATTTTTAATGAGGATATCCAAAGATTGTTATGCTAAAAGATTCAAATGCTGTATAATTTAAGGCAAGTAAAGCCATTCAATTAAATAAGAGTACTAACTGCTGGGGGAGGAAGTTCTCCATAGCCAGCTGAACCTGATCACTGCAGAATTTTTTCTAAATGCAAATCATTAAAAAAGCCACAAAGGCCCAAGGAATGCTTATTTGTGTTAAATATTTATTTGAAAAAAGCATGAAACATTTTAAAATATTATTTTATTTTGTGCTCTTTTTCATTTAAAATCATATATTACATGCCAACAATATCCAGCTGGCCAAAGCTAAAAAAAAAAAAAAAAAAAATAGTATGATATGAATTGTTAATTAAAAGAATGTACAACTAAAGCCAGAAATGAGATTTTATGCAGTCAATAGCGCCAGCTTTGAAATGGTTTAAAGAATTAGCCAACGTGAGCCAGTGAGTTATGTTATTCTTAACTAGTGTTTGAATTGGAAAATATTAACAGCCAGACCACCCATTTTTATTTGGCAATAAAAACAAGATTAACCCTTTGCAGTCTAGCATTATTTTCACTGTCTTTCTCATGCAGAAAAACTGTTTTTCCTATCCATTATCTAATATAGAAAACAGCATGACAAAACAGTTTAAAAGTTCTAATGCAATATTTCTTCCTGGAAGAAAATATTCACAAAACTTTCCATCCATATAACTGAAAATACAGTGCAACCTTGATATAATGTGGATGTCAGGCAACGACTTTAATACCTGTATTATTAGTGAAGTGTTTTATAGCCAAAAAAAATTTTACTATTTTCCCCCAGTTTTTTAACATAAGTACACTTTACTTAGTAAATAAATAACTTATTTACTAATGTTTTATGCATATACACACCAAAAGACAATGTATTACAGGCGATATCATTCCCTTTACATTCTACTAATACACAATGCTGTTATGGATTTACATTTTATGCATCCATTTTGAAATAGCCATGTAATTTAGTTTGCTGGAACTGATGACAGCATTTTTTCAGTGCATAACTTTTAATAGTGGTCAGGGGCAATAAATGAAGATGTTCACTATCATTCTGATAACCATGCCATCACCTCATTAATATTTTCAAGCACACTGTTAATTTCTGGTGTTTTTTCCTTACATGCATCATTCACATTATCTTTTGAGTCACTCCCTGTCACTGACCTGTTTGTCAATTCTTTCCACCATTCACAGATGCTGCAATTTCTTCCTTACTCAGGTAATGTGCAATTGGAGCTTCCGAATCTACCTGAATCCATGAAGCCAGATCATTTGTTCTAAGACTACTACTACCAAGTGTTACAAGCAGCCTTTGTTTCTTGTTCTGAAAATGTTGCTAATTCAAGGTTATTATTAGTGATAACCTTGAATATTATTAACCTTGAAGGCTTGAATAATGTCCCAATCCATAGTTTGAATTAGTGCAGTTGTGTACCTTGGCAGAAACACGACTAATCTTTCATCTTTAAATTTCAAGATATCAGCTAAAGGATGAGCTGGGCAGTGATCCAGCAGTAGCAGAGCCTTTTCTTCAAGTTTTTTGGAAAACATGTGGCATCTCACCGATGGTACAAATCGACTTTCAAACTATGAAGCAAAAATATCACTTGTCATCTCCAAGCTTGGAACTATTTTTATAAATCACAGGTAGAATTCACATTAGTAACACAGTAATTTTCTGTTAGTTTTCATGTCTACTTTTTTGGGTGCCTTTTTAATGTACAGCGACTTGTCGAGGAAAAGTTTATAGTAAGTGCTCTTTTGTCACAGTTGTACAACTGTTCATATGTGAATTCACCATCTTGAATAAAATTACACAGAACTTCAGGGAACACTTCTGCTCTTGTAATGTCACCAAATGCAGATTTGTCTACAGGGCTAACCTTGGTGAGCCTTCCATCTCCAAAGCCATCCTTCAGAAACTTTAAATGTATCATTATCTCCATCAAAGTAGCTTCTGATATTTAAATGCCTGTGATTTCAAAATTACCATTTATTGGTATTCACAAAGTCTACTTTTCTTTCTTTGGCAGCCTACTTCATCTTCTGCAGAGTCTACAAATTGGCGTAATTTTTCTTCCTCTTTCATCCAACTGTGGATCATTCCTTCTGGAATTCCATATTCTGAAATATACTGCATTTTTTTGCCACTCTCAACTCTTTTGATGATATTTAACTTTTCTTCAACTGTTATTTTTTCTTTTGGCATCCATTACTTCAGTCCTACTGATTTTCTAATATTTGCCTTGTATCTATTTCTGATGGCCTAGAATTTACCATTATTTTGGGAAAACTAAATCAAAACCAAACTGTCCAGTCTATCAGTGCTGAAGTGAAGTCACGTGATTTTTCCATAAATTGTCAGTTTGTGTATATTTTTGTCTAGTTTAGCCCTTGTCAGTTTTTTGCTATCCTAAGTGTAACTTCTAGTTGAAGAAAGGATGTCATATGCTGTTTACAAAAATTTACTTTATAACTAATGTAACACACTTGATGAACAGTGGCCATATTCCCTTCCTGAGGTAGCTGTTTGTAATTAGCATTCCACTCATATACTCTTTTATTGTATCTTTAGCTGAGGGGAGAAACCTGGGTGTCTACAGTAATTAGTCCTGTTTACAAAAATTACTGTGTAACTGGATACTGAATATGTCGAAGTGAAATACAGCCAATTTTTAGCTAATTTCCCCTCTTGGAAATACTGTAGTAGGATGTACAGGGGATACTAGTATATACAGTATTCACTTTTTCCAGTTTCCCCATATTAAATTGCTAGTTATTTGCATACTATTTTTATTATTATTTTTTTCCATAATTCGTTTTGGGAGATGTGATCATAACCATGGTATGAAGGGTGACCAGATAAATGCACACATGAAAAAAAGTCCACCGTCATAAATACTCACATGGAAGAATGCTCACATTATTTTTAGTTTACAAAAAACAAATTATTTCATATTTCAAAACGCAACAAAATGTTGAATTTGTATATTTTATTTCTACTTCTATACGATGTATTTTAATATCTTTTGATTTTAATATAAAATAGAATAATATCTTCTCCTTTTCACCTCTGGATGACCTGCCTGTGCATTAGCCAGTGTCAATCTGTGGCAAACCAGGTCCCTCTTCAGTCCATCAAACAAAAACCACACGCTGGGATGACTGCAGTGGAATAGGGAATTAAGTGCATTGTGAAATTCTCACAGCAGTTTATAGTTTTAGGTGACTGTTCAAGAGCTGCATCATGATGATTCCATATTCTTATTGGAAACTGGGGATCTCTACTTGCTGTACCCTCAATGTATGTGGAAAAGAAGTACACGAGCACCTCATTATAGCTATCTTCGTCTGGAAATATGGCAGGAAGCTCATCAAAGACACTCCTGACATCATGGACTGGGACTGCAGCAAGAGACTTCAGCTTGAGTTTTATACTTATATCAGTTTCAAATTCAGTCTTCAAGCCAACATTGCTGAGTTTCCTGATGAGACTCTGACACAGATGGAAATAGCATCCTTTGACCTCAGTGTGTGGAAAGGCAATCCTCACTGCATTCATGCAAACCATCTCAAAATCCACTAAAACCTTTTGAGGCACCAGATTGGAACCAACAGCTTCATGATTTCAAACATTCTATTATAAGTATCCAAGTTCTTTTTCTGTAACAAAATGTAAATACATGGTGGATATGAGTTACCCACCTTGGCATGTCACGTATACAGTTGGTAAAACATGTTTGGAACTTTATCAAAGGTGCCATCTCCATAAATTGTATCTTTGTTCAATTCAACCAAGAGTTCTTTATCACCTAAAACCAGAATTCTGTCTGAATCATGAAGTATCAGTTGATGGTACTTCTCAGGAATGTCAAAATTTATTGTTGTGGATTAGGCAAATGACTGTCTTTTCTGTGATTGAGATTTCTTGCAAGGGATGATCGTTTGGGCATATGGGCCAGACATTGTTACTCAACTCTGACAATATATTCCCCATCACATTGCAAGGGGTAGAACTAACTACTCATGTATTGCCTCATTTTTCTTTTGGCAACGTTGGCTTCTGCTTTTTGAGGACAGGCATCACGACAATGTCGATTTGTTGTTGTACTATGTTGCTATCTTTTGTTGTCATAACTGAATGACAGTTGAGGGTGCAGCAGGTAGAGATCCCCAGTTTCCAATAAGAATATGGAATCATCATGATGCATCTCTTGAACGGTCGCCTAAAACTACAAACTGCTGTGAGGGGTTTCACAATGCACTTAATTCCCACTGGTAATGCACAGGCAGGTCCATCTAGAGGTGAAAAAGAGAAGATATGATGCATTGCATGACTTGGTTGCCACTTTTGTGCAGGAATATGAGTAGGTAGAAGACAAACTGAAATACTTGCAGAGATTGGCTAACTTACAGTAATGAAAATTCTATTCAAATCCTTACCAAATAAATAAATCACTGAAATATGTCTGAATTAGTTGTTTGTTGATAAAAAACCAAAAAGTGTTGACTGTTCACTTTGTAAGACAGAGAAAAAATGATTTATTTTTATAAATAAAATAAAAAGCTTTAGTTGCAATAAAAACAGAGCATTTTATTTCCTGTAATTTGCCTTACAAACATTTACATTCAAATATTCTACTTTATATTAAAATACATTGTATAGAAGTAGAAATAAAATATATAAATTCAACATTTTGTTTCGTTTTGAAATATGAAATAATTTGTAAAAATAATGTGAGAATTCTTCCGTATGGGTATTTTTCTTGAGCATTTATGATGGTGGGGTTTTTTCTGTGCGGAATTTTGTCAGGGAACCGGTATGAAGAGGTGCATTATATCGTAGTTGCACTGTATTTACTTTAAGAGCACCTACTTTGAATTTGGTGAGTGGGCAGAGATGCAAAAACCAGAATATCTGCAGAAGTCTCTTCCTGCTAAAAACATTCTTGAAAAATTGAATTCTCTCTGTTCATTGTCTGACCAGTCTCTCTGTCCATTTTTCAGACCAATATTTCTTTATATCAGTTGATATAAATGTTGATAATAACTCCAAAAAAACTCATTTTTTCATTTAATGAAACCAAACCCAGTTACACCATAGGAACAGTTAGAAACATTTATCTATAAGAGTTTCCTTTCTTCGCCCTTCACTTTCTTCAGAAAGGTCTAACAGTTTCTCAATTTCGCCATCAGAAATTGCTGTACAAGATCTTGATGGCATGCCTAAATACTATACTCCGACACAGGGTATAAGTTACTTTGTGACTTCTACACAAAAAAAAAAACAGTGCCACCAGCCAATAACAATTGAATGTAAACATTGACTTAGTTTTTCAGATCATTTATATGAAGTATTTTTTGTCCACCTGATTTCAGGTGGACAAAAAAATAATAATTAAAAAAAACACTGTTTGCCATTAACAGAATGTAAACATTGATTTAGTTTTTAAGAGTGTTTATATGAAGTATAAATAAATGGCTGAACAGTAATTGAGCTAGTACTATGGGTAAACAAATTTTACAATTGGAACTGAAGATCATGGTGCCACAACATCTGACGAGGAAAGAACTGAAAAAAAGACAACTACACCCTGCTGTTCACAATTGAATATAGCATTGATTTGGCTATTCAGATTGTTTATATGAAATGTAAATAGTAGTATAATAATCGCACCAGCACAGTAGGAAAATAAATTCCATAATCAGAAACGTCTGATGAGCTAACCACAGCATCAGACAGCAAAGGGTTAAATATATTTTTTGTCAAAATTTTATCCAGCACAAGCAAATATACACAATCTCTCATTGGTTGATATTTGGATGCCACAATTAATTGTGTGCACACTTAAACTTATAATTGGCAGTTTGCCACCTTAACATGTTTTGGATTTTTTTTTTTTTTCAAGTGTAACAATTGGAACATCTTGTGCTTCAGTTAAAAGAAAAAATAAACATGTTATAGAATTACAAATTTATTAATTTAGTGAATACTAAATATACTGTTTATCTTATGTGTTGCATTTTGTTTAGTAAGTACTTTTTATTGCAATTATTATAGTAATAAATGTATCCAAAACTTATAAAAAAAGGCAGAAAAGTTGAGATTCTCTTAGCTGATAAAGTTTTACCTTGGATAATCAGGTGCTACTGTGCAATAAAGTTAATTTTAAAACAAAGTACAGTGGAACCTCAAATCTGGCATTCAAAAAATCTTATGTGTTATGCAAGGTTGCCAAATTTATAAGGGTCTATTGTAATTTTTTTCTCATTCATGCTACATATCCCTTTTGACCTATTCAAGTGTTCCTATTGGTATGGGTATCTCCCTCCCCCCCCAAGTAGACAGCTGCTTAGGAGAATAATACAACTGATTCTGTTTTACACTATTGCCTAAATAAAGAAATCAGTTGAGATGGCATCTGGAGCTGTTATGCTTGCTTTACCTATAGCCTCTTTGCTTTTGGTTTTTTTTTTATTATTATTATTATTATATATATTTTTAATTATTATTAAAATAACCATGCTTTATTATCGCTTCCAACAATTCTCTTTTGGTGAAATGTTTAAATCCAGAAAGATATTTAGGGTCTTAAAGACATACTTGGATAATTATCAAATATTATTCATAACTAGATAAAAAAATCTCCTGTTTACACTGAACACTTTGCATTTGTAGCCAATGAAACAACAATTTCATCCTTATAGTTAACTTTTGTATACTGTGCAGCTTTATTTCATCTACATTTTAGCAGCATCACACTATGAAGACCCACTGTTGTTACCTTACCTTTTTCCTCCAAAAATCTTATGCTTATCTTCCCTTCAGAGGGTGGGTAGTTGCACAGAGTGAATAAGTAGTATGAAAAATGTGTGGTTAGAAAAAAATCAAACTTTACATTTAAAGATTTTAAGTATCTTCAAGATTTGGAGATGAAGGTTGGTTGAGTAAATTACATATATACAAGCAAATGGAAAAGAAAATCACTTGCATAATACCAACATTGATTATTTATAGTGAATACAAAACTATCCTTAACTTTTACAGGTAGGTGAAATTCTCATGTGAAAACAAACACTATGTATTAATTTGTGAATACATAGCTTTATGGTGACTGGGCCGGAGCTAAGGTGGTTCGGACTACTTGGGCTCCAATCCCAAAAAAGCAGGACTGAAATTTCTTTATTTGGCCATTATTCCTAATATAATAATTAGGAAACAGAGATTAGCAGATCTTTCCATATTGATCAAGATATGTTAGTTAATTATTTTGTCTAATTATTTATCTGCTTTAACCAACTGTAGATATCAATGACTTATTATTGCTGTAATATAACATTATTAAAGTTAGAGGATTTTTATGCTGTTTAATGTGCATGTGAAATGCAGTTTTTCAAATTCATAATGTGGTAAATTCTGAACAGGTCCTTTGTATAGCATTTTGTAAACCTTCCTGCAGCAGATTTGTTATCAGCTTGATATGTTTTATATATGTCTGACACGTGCAAAGTTGCATAAGCTGAATATTGCCTATAATGTGATATTTATGTGCTTAATTTGCAAATTATAATGGTAAAATTGCAAATTATTTTTTTATTTGAATTGCTGACATTTTTTAAATTCCATGCAGAATAATAACTGTACATTCATCCAAGAAAATTCTGTTCTCTTTCGGTTTGCTTATTGTTTATTTCTATTGTTTTACGTCACTGATGCATTTTGTGCTGTGGGTCATTAAAATTTATTAAATGTGATTAATTTTAATGAGTAATTTAAGAGTATATACTGAACAACCCAAATGTAGGTTGAACTGGTTTTATCCCTCTCGAACAGTTCCTGATTTGGCTGATATCCTCCTCTTTCCATTTTTATCATTATTTACTGTGTTACTAGCATTGATGATTAGCCTTTAAAGAAACTTTTTTGAAGTCATGCAATGAAAAAAAAAAAAAAAAAAAAATAGCCTATATATTTGGAAACCTCATACTACAGTTCGTTACTTTTCAGTAGATGCCATTCTTATTTGTCCCGTTAACTTCATCCAGGCATTCATTCCTAGTTATACTTATTGAAATTATGATAGAAGTCACTAACTTACAAATTATTTAAGAACTATTTACATTATGTTCTGTTATTTAGTTTTCATTATTCTGACTCGAGGACAAGCTAATATCTCTGCTTTCACATGGCAACAACACGTTCGCTGCTTTGTTACCTGTTTATGAACAGGATTAGTTTATGGTAGTTTTATAATTTCTATAGAGTAGCTTCATACAACCTTTCCCAAATGGATGAATTGGATGATGCTATCCTGTGGATGAAACTTAACTATTAATTCTTTATATGGGATATAGAATTGTGAACCATTCTAGAGATTTCTATTTTGAAATATCGCTTGAGCAAATTAACATAACTTTGTTCAAAAAACTTAATTTTAATAGTATGAATAATTCAGTTTTATTTTTTAATAACTGATCGTGTAAGTGTGTTCTCTCTTTCATTACACAGCTTTCTAATCTATGCTGAAACTTTTCCATGACATGACAAATTCTCGTCAGTTTCTTTAATTTAAATATATAAATAAATTTTCTGTTTATACTCTAGGATAACCACACAATCTGAAGAGTTTGCAAGACAGAGATAATATAATAAACAGCACATTTGGTAGTCATGCAGGATTGAACCATTGTCACTCAAACCACATGTACTCTGAGTGGTTGGGGCATCCTTACACCTTCCCACCTACTGCAACAGGATCTAGAAAATTTGGGCAAATGTGCTGAGAAGTGGCAACTGAAGTTTAACATTGACAAATGCAAAGTACTGCATATGGGTAGAAGTAACCCCAGAGGAACATACCAATTGTGTGATACTACACTTAGGGTGGTAGAAAATGAAAAAGATCTGGGAATAATTGTGCAGTCAGATATGAAGTTTTCTGAGCAATGCAGACAGGCTGCCAGAGCAGGTCATGGGGTATTATCAATGATATACAGGAATTTTGCTAGTAGGAAAAAGGAGGTGATTATCCCTTTGTATAAGGCAATGGTCAGGCCATGTCTTGAGTACTGCATACAAGTCTGGAGGCCTCATTTTAGGAAGGATGTAAAGTTGCTTGAGCATGTACAGAGAAGGGCAACATGATTGGTGAGGGGAATGAAGGGGTCTTCTTACCAAGAAAGGCTTAAGTTCTGCAAACTGCAGCAGCTTGAGACTAGGCACCTGCGCGGTGATCTGATTGAGGTGTATAAGGCCTTGAATGGGTTGAGCATGCTGAATTGTGATGGGATTCTTGTCCTTGCTCAGATTATGAACCCGATGGGGCATAAATTCAAGTTGTCTTTAGCCAGCGGGTGGTTAATTGCTGGAACAAACTTCCATCTGTTGTTGTGCAAGTTGATAGCTTAAATAAATTCAAGGAGGAACTGGACAAATTTTTAGAGGGAATTGATATACAAAAAAAATTTTTTTTTTTTTTTTTTTTTTTTGGCTGATGCTACATAAGCTCATGTGCTTGCATCACATGTCTCTATTACTATTCGTACCTGACCACTCAGCTGTGGCAACCTCTTAATTCATGTATAGTAGAAGGGCAGTTGGGTGAGAAATTCTTTCCTTCATATATCCCCACAGGTAAAAATCATTTTAATTGAGGTTAGGAGAACTAACTAGGAGGCCAAATCTTGAAACAAGATTGGGAAATGTGTTATGTGAGACTTGCATATTGGCACAAGAAGTGTAGGCTGTTATATATTGTCTCATTGGAAATAAACACCATTCTGGTTTAGTCCTAGTCTTGTACTTCATTTTGTAAAAGTTTCTGCAATAATTGATCAATAAGAATGTATTATGATGCATTCACTGTTACCATTTGATCTACCTTCCTGTGATTCCAAATGGTGATGCTCCCTCATTGTGCAATGGATTTTCGTTGGGTTGGAAAGGGTTTTTCATAATTTCCCTTCAAATTTCACTGAATTAAATATCATTTGTACCAAAATTAGACAAATTTAATGAATTTGCTTTGACAAAAAGTTATGAGAAGTTGTGAAACCAATTGAAAGTTATAACATTTAGCAAGGCTCAGAATGCTGATCCAGTTTGTCATACACATCTGTAATATCACTTACACTTGTTAGCTGCCTTTAACATGTATTATCCTGATGAGCATTCCACTTTGTAAAATTTTTCAAGCTCAAACTTTTCATAAATCATTTTCAATAAGATGTGTCGTCTTTTTTGGGAACTGGAAGAATGCTTTTGTGGGCTGCACAAAAACAACTCGAAAGCTGCCTATAGTCTGCAAGTTGCCCATCCCTGAAATAAAATGACTGTAATAAAAACCACAATATGTTGGTTGGTTGCTTAAGAAAATTAATTATTATAATTAATAATCACTCTTATACTACATGAAATTAATAATATAGTTTATTAAGCTTATAGCCAAACCACTACATTTAAGGTAACGTTGCAGGCATCTTACTGATACCCATCATCAGACCATAGTGTTGTCAGACTCCTGCTTGCTGATGCTGCCAGAACCTGATGTGCATACATATTCTAGTAGCATCGGCAAGCAGGAGTTTGACAGCAGCATGGTCTGATGATGGCTATCAGTAAGATGCCTGAAATGTCACCTTAAATGTATAGTGGTTTGGGCTATAAGTTTAATAAACTGTATTATTAATTTCATGTGGTATAAGAGTGGTTATTAATTATAGTACTTGATCTTCATGGCAGACAACCACATAATGTCCTTCCCTACCTATATTAAATAGAGAAATTTTAGAAGGGACATTGTCATATGGTCCTCAGTGCTAGTAACAAGAGTAATCACATGGGGACAGATTATTCAAAATGAATGGTATCCACAAATGTTTATGCAATATTTATATCAGTATAAAAAAAAAGCTGGCATGAGATACAAGTTTCCTGTTCAGGAAGCAAGTATTAAAACTGCATGGATCAGGAATAGTGATTCACCATCACGAGATAATCCTCATTTACATAATGTGTTCAGTAAAACTTAAGTGTTTCTTTTGTGTTAATGTTGCCAAATATGAAACTGTTCATAGTTTCTGTTATTCATAAGTAACCTATTAATAAATCTAGCCATAGAAGAATTTCATCTAATTGTTTTCATTGTTCACTAGATGTATTTCAAATGCATTTTGTATGAAATAATTAAGTATTGTATTTTAAAGTGCATATTTATACAATTTGGAATGGTAACGAGACTGCTTCTGTGAATTAGTGTTGTACGTCATTCTAGATTTATTTATTATCAAATGAAGATAGTTTTACAAAACAAAATAACACTGTCAATAGACTGTAATATGAATATGATTTTTCCAGTGTAACTTGCAATTTGAATGCCAATGTAAACAGTGAAATAAAAGTAAAGGTGTCATTTAACTCATTAGTAGGCATGCTTACAAGCATGTTGCATCTGGTCATTTTTAAAGGAAATTTCAAAAATTTTTTAATCAGGGGAAAAAACTTTTCTTGATAGGTAGCAAGTTACCACCAGGTGGATAATTGATTTTTTTTTTTTTTTTTTTTTATTGCAAAAGAGTTAAAAATAATGGACTTGAATACCATCCCTTTCTGCATGCCTACCATTGGGTTGGAGGTTAAAAAATTATTTATGGAATGTACAGAATAATTTTGCTTTTCCAACCTTTTTAATTTTTTTTTTGTTATAAATTGTTTTTTATTATTTAATTATACAACTCCCAAAGAATTTTTACAAATAAACATGAAAATTGTGCATTTATGCTCAAAATCCAACAGATGTATATTTTATATTCCTAGTCAAGTGAAATGATGACTGTGTTTTGGGTAAGGAGGAAGTATTTGTAGACAGCGTTGTTTACACCTGTTCTACATATGCTTTTAGTAAGAGTACAAAAAAATTTTTTTTAAACATTCATATAATTGTATATATACAGTTCTGTATATTCTTGATGGATGTAGACATAATCTACTGCACGTTTTACAGATGTCTGAAATTAGGACAGTAGTTTGTACAGTGAAATGTTTTTTTTTTTTTTAATTTTAGCTGAGTAGTGTTACAAATGCAGATTTACAACTGCAGTGTATTAAGTAAAGTATCTCAAAGCTCAGGTATTTGGAGAATGGAGCTTTTTTTTTTTTTTTTGTGCAGCTTTTTTGTGTGCCATCAAATATTAAATAAAGATTAATGGCAAATCTTAAGGCTGTTTGAATTATTAAACACTAGAAAATGCTTATCGGTAGTGAAATCTACCTCTGGAGACAGGCACAGTACATAAAATTGCTTTTCTCTCTCTGGTGGAGAAGGTATCTTATTGGTGGTAGACTTAACCCAGAAGCATGCTTGCAGGACCTGTTGGGTGCCTTATGACAAAACATTTTGTGCATTAATTGTTGGTTCAACATTAATGACAAACTTTCTCTACCTTCTTAAATACAGATCTAGTTTTACAGAACATATTTTTGACTTTTGCAAAAACCGGACATGTTCTGCATGCCTGTTTTTTTTTTTTCCTGCTGTGCCGGCAAAAGGCAACTCACAGGTGGGCAGCACATGTGAGTTGCTGCACATTCCATTTCAAGGTTACCTGTCAGTTACCTTTTCAAGCTAAAAACACAGGAATTCTTGATAGGATTTGTTCCTTGTAGCTCCTCTTATAATTATTTTTACATTGAGTTTTGCAAGGTTAGTTGAATAAGCACTCTGCTTTATCAGTTTTTTTTTTTTTTTTTAAATCTAAAGTCAGATTCTGTTTGATTTATTACATGCAAAATAGTTTTGTCTCAATTATCATTTATTTATTTGAAAAAACATTCTTGATGATATTTTTGGTCATGTATGACTATTGAGGATTGTAAGAACAAAGAAAATACAGCAGTAATGCAAGAATTTAGCATAAAATATGGGACACATACTCAGTGATCACTGAATTATGACTACCTACCTAATACCACGTTGGGCCACCTTTTGCCTGTGGGTGATTCCATGTCAAGTGGCCTGGTCTTAATTTTAAGGCCTTAAGTGCAAAGACACAAAACAGATAAACCATGATCCTTGTAGCTGAAACTGCTCTTTCCAATGGTGGCAAAGACGAGAGAATTGAAGGTGTCCCACATTAAGATATTTGTCCCTTAATATAGGTCAAAATTGACTTTCAATTTTCGAAGGAAAATATCTCAGCCAGAAAACAAGTATAAGAGCTGATATTTAGTTGGGCTGAATTCATGCAGTTGATAAGTGGAACGTCCAAAGAAGAAAGTACCAAATGTTTTTATTTCAAAGTTATGACTTTCAAAAGTCTTGCTTAAATTTGTGTTTTTGGTGCTAGTTTTAGACCGCATTGTAAAAAATGTGAAGATTTTTGAGCCTGGACACCAAAAGTTTTGCATTCTCTACCAAAAGTTAACTAGGTATACCAAGTTTCAGAGCACTACCTCTCACCGTTGTGCAACAGTAACACTTAAAACTGAATTTTTTGTGATTTATTCTGCATAACACAAGTGACCTCCACAAAAAATGTGCTGGCGCCTGAAGCATACAATATTTTGAACTGAAATTTTGCACAGCTTCATTTGAAACCTGTTTAAACATCCACACTAAGTTTCAACAAAATTGAAGATGATCGAGCAGGGATCCCTAAGCAACTTGACATGAAATGACCCCTGGATAACAGCTGCTATTTGCCTAGGCATAGATTCCACTCTATGTTTGAAGATGTTCATAGGGATTAGCAGCCATGTTGCATTTAAGGCTTTTCACGGTGCTAGAATAAATAATGGTTGTGTGTCCTTATACCTCACTTCTTGTTCCAAAACATCCCACAGGTGTTCAATTGGATTGAGGTGAGGCCAATCAGGATGGATTATATCTTCATTGTGTTCCTTAAACCACTCATGCACAGTGCAGGCCTGATGATAGCACATTATCATCTTGGAAGATTCCGTTTGTCTGGGAAAAAAAAAATGCAACATAGCAGGGTGGACTTGATCTCCAAAGTGCTGTTGATAGACCTTACAAGTGAAATGTTAGTCCATATGCCCCCAGGGGTACTGTTTGTTTTGTTATTTGGTTTTTAGGAGCATTAGCAACTAAGGCCATATTGCTCCGGGGATATGCGGTGGTCATTCCCTGACCTTTTCGCATCCTCCGTATTTGGTGGGCATGGGCTCAAACCCCAGTGTTGCTTGAACCACCCACAAAGACATCCATCGTCATGTTGCACAAGGTATTTGGACTCATCGGACCAGCACACTTGTTTCCAACCAGTGTATGTGTTGACACTGCAAGATTTTCCATCAATGAAGAGAGGGTCTCTCGGATATCTGATGTGGAACTCCATATATCTCAGTGTGTGGTGCATAGTCGTTTAGGATATTCTTTTATTCCCCATATTGTATTGCAATGTTAGCTGTTCCACAATGACCTGTTGTTGAGCCAGTATGATGCACCGTACCCTTCACTCACCACAAACATCCACCTTGTGCAATCCCTTACAGTTCTGTCAGCTGGAGGTGGTTTGACACTATTCTTTGTACACCTTAACCACAGTGGGCTGTGAGCAACTGACGAGACATGCAAGAACTCTACCCACAATCATGCCTTTCGAAACTGTAATGTCCTAATAACTTCCATAACCATTACATTATCACTTAGACTTGCATGACCAAATGCAAATTATCACTCCTCTAGCATATAAAACTGTTTGGCTTTTTATACTGTTAGCTATGTGGCATAGTCCATTATGGATGAGATGGTCATAATTCAGCAATTACTGAGTGTATATAAGTAATATATAAGCAGAAATACGAGATGTAACAATAAGTTCCGGACTGGTGCAATAAAAAGAACACAAATTGAAGGAGCTCAAAAATGTTTTATTTTTATTCAAAGTAATCGCCATCTAATTGAATTTATTTATCACACCATTCTAAAAGTTTTTGAAAAGAATTAGCAAAGGCATCCAAACAGAATGTTCAGTTCGGCAGTTATGTTCTTCTTTGTGTCCTCAACATCCTGAAATCTTTCCTTTTGAGCACAGTTTTCACATTTTGGGAAAGAGGAAGTCTGCTGGTGCTGGATTAGGAGAGTAGGGTGGATAGTTGATGTGTGCAATGCCACATTTAATCAGAAATGTCTTCGCAAGTGCAAAATGTGGGGGCATTGTCGTGCAACAAGAACCTTTCTTTTAAAGTCACAGCCTCACCCAGGAAATGAACTTCAGTAGTCTTTGAAACACCTGTATGTAGAATGCAGCATTGACTTCAGGTACACATTCCTTGTGAATCACACCATTTGTCAAAAAATGTGATTGACATTGTCTTGATCCTGGATTCTGTAAACAAAACGTTTTGGGCCTTTTGGTGATAATTTTGAAGTCCACCGAATGCTCTCATTCTTTGTCTCTGGGTTGTACTTAAACTTTCAACACTCATCTTCAGTAATAATACGGTTGAGAAAATTAGGATTGTCTTGATGATGCTCTTCATTGCTTCTGCTCATCTGTGAGGCCGTATGGCATAAATTTTGCACAGACCTTCCTTTTCCCTAAATCTACATGCAGAATTTAATAAATCATCTCCTTATTCATATCCAACTCATCAGCCATCATTCTGAGGGTCAAATGATGATGAGGGTCAATTGTGATTTCCACAATTTCCAACTCTGTCCTCATTTTGAGAGGTTGATGGATACCCACTTCTTGGGTCATCCTCATCCTTGCAAACATCCTCACATCTGTGTTTGAACTGTTTATACCATTCAAACACACTGTTATGATTTAACATTTCATCACCATGAGCAATTTTTAACATTTCATTTGTTGCAAATTTTTTCCAGTTTAAAGCAAAATTTCATATTTATTTGTTGCTCCATTGCAAAATCGTTACATGGAACGTTAATGCTACTAACAAAACTGGTTGTTACTTGTAACCTGTACAATCTCTCTACCACCATCTGTCAGAGGAAGTTTGTACTAACATACCACTTCCATTTACTTTCAAACTCGTTGAACATGATTGCACCGGTCCAGGAACTTCAGTGCCACTTCTTGTACGTGCGTGTGCATAATTTTGAAATTTTGCACATTTAACGATTTTAGCAACACAAAAATAGAAATATCTATACTTTATAATTATAAAGTATAATTATAAAGTGGGGCAATGTAACAAGTGGGGTCCCTCTTGTTTCCAGCATTCTTTTTTATTTTCAGCAGAATTAAAAGTTCCTGCATATTTATACTTATATACATACTGTATAAGCATAAATGTGCACATGCATAATTTAGAAATTTGGCATGCTTAACTTTAATCAACTCTAAAATTGAAGTGCCTAATAGTTTGTTTATACAGTTTTTTATTTTCAGCAGGATTAATAAAAAATTCTGTATATAAGATAAAAGTAGAAATAAGGGTGGGAAATTTAATTTTTAAATTTTGTGCCCTTATCAGTTTTATAAACTGGAAAATGGAATTAACTGATGCTTATATTTTATGTGAAGTTTTTTTTATTTTGAGCAGAACTAATAAAAGTGTAATTGAAAATAACATATAAGAAAACAATATAAAATTCAAAAATTTTCAATAAAAGGAATAAAGTTACATATAATAATTAATACAATCTATTCACAAAATGTCATACATTAGTATAGCACAAGCAGAATTTTAAAAAACCACAATATTTTTGACTAAACTGTCATTCTAGAGTCCCAGGACATAGGCTCCACCCCAAATCATTGCAAATAGATTTTAATCTGGTTGTTAGCATTAGTAGAGGCATATGATGCAAGAAAGCAAGCTTATGTAGCATCAGCCAAAAAAAAACTTCCACTTCCACTTCATTCAAAATACCTGTCCAGCTGAGTTAAATGAAATTTTTAGGTAGGTTTGTTTTGTGTATATGCCAGTTGCTTCTTCCTATAGTAGGTGGTGCAATTCAGATTGTATATTTGATATTTTATTATGGAAGTATATAAGTATTTTTCTCCACATGTATCATATAATGACAATTAGGGCTTCTACTAACTGGGGTGATTCCTCTGAACTGGAGAAGTGCAAATGACTGGTCCATTCTTAAGGAAGGAAATGAGTAAGTATAGTTGGCAAATTTGACTTCTGCAGTGGGTAAGAATGCAATGTGATTAATGATGCAACACAGAACCATCTTTATAAGAAGGAAGTACTTAACCTGATTACAGCATGGTTTTACAAAGAGAAAGTCTTGACTAACAAACTTTGTTAATTATTAAGTTTAAATCAAAGCATCTCAATTTTGATATTGTATATCTATATTTTAGTAAACTTTTTGATTCAATTCTCCAACAGAGACTACTGTACAATGTGCAGCAGATCAGAGGCTGGCCAAGTGGAAGGGGACAAAAAAAAATTAATAGGCATCCTTCGACTAATGTAACAAGTTTTTGGAATAGGGTTTTAGGAGCATCAGCGACTAAGGCCATATTGCTCTGTGTATATTGTCTGTAAATTGCGTGTGTTCTGAGTGTTTGCTGGAGAAAAAACCATGCTACCCTCACCCAAGACGACTAACTCAGCCACATTATGAAAAAGGCAATGTAACAAGTGGGGTCCCTCTTGTTTCCAGTAATCCTCAGTGATACTGATGAAGATATACAGGATAAGCAGGATGGTTAATAATTGGGACCAGAGTATGCTGTTTCAGAATTATTTAGATCAGTGACACATATGATCTGAGGGAAGGTAACTAAATTTGATCCTTCTTAATATAAGGTTTTGTATTGGGGGGAAAAAAAAATCCAGGGCTGCTCAGAATACAAACTAGGAGACAAGGAATTAAAGGTGGTCCAGGATGTGAAAGATTTAGAGGTTACAAAACAAGTAGATATGAAGTTTTCCTTAAAGTGTAAGCTACTTCTTAGCTACAGGCAGCCAGGAGGTTCAAGGTTTACTATCACTGATCAATAGGACCTTTACTAACAGGGAGAATGATGTTATTCCTGTTATAAAATAATGGTGAGATCTTACCTAAACAAGGACATAACTTCTAGACAGGGTCAAAGAAGGGCAATTAGATTGGTTTGGATTGCTAAAGGTGTTTCAAGCTTTTAAAGGAATAAGCAGAAGCAATTGGAGGTAAGTATTTTCTTGTTGAGGTGAAACAAAAACATCATCAGCCATTTTGAATTGACTGCAGGATGAAGGCCTCTCCAGCAACATTCCAGTTCCTTCTGTTTTGTGCAATGCCATCCATTTACTACCCAAAAACTCACGAATTTCATCTGTCCATCTCCGTTGTTGTCTTCCAGGTTTTCTCTTAACTCCTCTTGGGTACCATTCTGTTATTTTCTTAGTCCATCTGTCATCATGTCTTCGAGCTATGTGTTCTGCCCAAGACCATTTTAGTTCTTTAGTTTTGATAAGTAGTCCTTTACTTGAGTTTGCTGCCTAATCCATGTGTTTCTCTTCTTATCTAACAGTCTGATTCCCAATATAATTCGTTCCATTCTTCGCTTTGTAGTTCTCAGCTTCTCTTCCATTCTTTTGGTGAGTATCCAAGTTTCACTTCCATAAGTCATAGTGGGGAGTATACATTGGCTCATTATTTTACGTTTCAGACAAATTGGGATATTGCTCCTCAGATGTGACTATATTTCCTGAATGCTATCCATCCAAAATTTATTCTTCTCATGTCTTCCATCCATTTATCATTATTACAGCTAATGACTTGTCCCAGATAAGTATATGACTCCACCTTTTCAATTACTGCTCCTTCAATCTATATTTTTCTGTATTATATTTTCTGTCTCATTATATCTATATTTTCTGTATCATTATATCCCTTTCTGTGGCATACTTGTTCACCATTACTTTTGTTTTAGCCATATTCATCTTTAGTCCAAAATCCTTACTAACTCTGCATAACTGGTTAAGATTTTCCTCTAATTCTTTGGGATCGTGGCTTATGACCACAATGTCATCTGCAAATCATAAATGGTTTAGATACTCTCCATTTACATTGACTCCTTTCTGCGACCAGTCTAATCTTATGAAAGCTTCCTCAAGGGCAGCAGTAAACAGCTTCGGAGATATTGTGTCTCCTTGTCGAACTCTTTTCTCAATTTTAAATTTATTACTGTCTTTGTCTAGTCTGATAAAGGAGGTAGCATTCTCATATATTTTCTTCAAAATCAATCATAATATATGGGGTATCTATGCCTTGTCTTTCCAGTGCCCAAACCATTGCCTTATGCTGTATGGAGTCAAATGCCTTTTCATAATCCACAAATGCCAGCAATAATGGTGTTTTATATTCATTTGCTTTCTCCATTAGCTGTGATATTACGTGAAGGTAATCCATAGTTAAGAATCCTGTCCTAAAGCTAGCTTGCTCTTTTGGCTGATTCTCATCAAGTATTCTTTCTAATCTGTTAGTAATGACCCTTGTGAACAACTTGTAGATGTGAGATAACAAGCTAATTGGTCTATAATTTCCAATTTCTGATTTATCTCCTTCCTTATGCAGAAAAACAATGATTGCATTATTCTACACCTTTTCTAAAAATGCATTTTGTGAAGAGTCTTGCCAGTTTTGTGTTGTCTCTTCCTCCCAATTGTAACAACTCTACAGTAACTTCATCTTCCCCTGGAGATTTCTGATTCTTCATTTTCTTCAACGCATGTTCTACCTCATCAGGAAGGATATCAGGTATGTTGTATGTGTTACTAATTTGCGATCCATCTTCCCCACTGCTGGCATCATTCCCTCGTTCCTTGTATAACTCTTTATAGTAGTCTTCTGCTATTTGAAACAAAAACAAGAGGATACAAATAAAATTTTGGGAAGGAACAAAAGGTTAGATTTCATAAAGTTCATGTTTGAAGAGAGTGTTTCCAATCACTGGAATAAGTTGTCTCCAAAGGTAAAGGGCCTGGAAAGGTTCAAGGTGGAGTTGGATTCTTACTTTTTAGAAATGGGCAAAGTATGATTGACTCAAGGATTTTAGTCATTTGATCATGACTGACTAAATCATAAACAAGGACTCAGAAGTCATCTGAAACCTAAAAATATTTTTGTTATAGAAATTTTCATTAAAATGGTATTCATCACAATGGATTTTACACTTTTTGTATTGAACTAAACATGGTCTCCATGTTTTTAATAGCCAGTGATTTTTGTGTACGCAGACTCTTTGATTTCAAACATTTATTATTGGTACCATAGGTGAGTAAATTTGTTTGGTTATTGAATGACCAATCATAAACAAGGACTCCATCTGAAAACCAGAAATATTTCTGTTATAGTGAAATTTTCATTAAAAGGCATTCATTGAAATGGGATTTTATGGTACTTTTGTAATGTAATGAACTAAACATGGTCTATGTCTTTAGCAGCAGTTGGCTTTTTTTTTTTCCCTTTATACCAAGTGGTATTTATGATGGCTTGTTCAATAAAGAATGATCATAATTATTTATTTTTACAACATACCTTATTAATCATCCATATTTTTATGGTCCTCTTGCCCCGGCACCTACTGGGGGCAAGCCAGCCTCAGTAGGTGAGAGTTGGCGTCAGGAAGGGCATCCGGCCGTAAAAAAACTATGCCAAAACAAAAGAAAATGACAGAATGATGGAAAATAGATGTGGAATGGCTAGGGCATACCCAATAAGCGACGCGCAGTCACGTCGTCCGAAAACTGTGAGAAAAGGGTCAGGGCTACCGAACAAAGGATGGATTCGGTTAAAGAAGTTAGTCCAGCTAGAGAAGAAGAAGAAGAAGAGGAGGATGAAAAGTGTTAGAATAGGAACATTGGGACGATGAATGGAAAGAGTAGAGAGATTGTGGATTTGATGCAAAGAAGAAGAGTGAAGATCCTATGCCTACAAGACAAGGTGGAAGGGAAATAAAGCAAAACAGCTCGGTGAAGGGTACAAGTTGTTCTTTAGGGGAGCAGATGAGGGAGGAAGAAATGGAGTAAGTATTGTAGTTGATAAGGAGTTAAAAGAAAAGATGGAGTGTGTGAGGTTAACAGGAGGAGTGATAGGATTATGAGCATCAAACTGGAAGTGGGTGGACACTTGACCACAATGGTATGTGCTTATGCTCTGCAAGTAGGATGCGGGGAAGAAGAAAAAGGACAGTTTTTGGATGGAAATGGATCAAGTGGTCATGGCAATACCCGAGAAAGAGAGGTTGATTGTTGGGGCGATTTAAATGGACATTTGGGAAGAAGGAAGAGTGTATGGAAGGTGGAGTATTGGGGAAAGAAACAGAGAAGGGGAGAAGATAGTAGAACATGCAGTGGCATTTGACCTGGTGATAGTTAACACCTATTTCGAAAAGAAAGAAAGCCAGCTGATAACATACAAGAGTGGGGAAAGGACAAGCCAGATTGACTATATCACGTGCCATAGGAGGCATCTAAAGGAAATGAGGAACAGCAAGGTGATAAATGGAGAAAGTGTGTCTGCACAACATAGATTGCTTGTGGTCGATTGGGAGACTGCAGTGGACAAAAGTAGGAAATACTCAAGACATAGGGAGAAAAGGATAAAATGGTGGAGATTGAGAGGAGGGTTTGAGGAAGGAGTTTAGGGAAAAGGTGCTAAAAGGAATAAAGTTAAAGAGTGGTGAAGAGTTGTTGGGGAAAACATCAGGAAAGGGGGTGCCGGAAGGAAAGGAGGCTTGGTGGTGGAATGAGGAAGTGCAATCGGTGATAAAACAAAAGGAGATGAAGAAAAGATGGGATTTAACAGGTAGCCAGGAAGATAAAGTAGCATATAAATTAGCAAATAAGGAAGAAAAAAGGGCTGTGGCAATAGTAAAGGCAAGGGCAGTGGACGAGGCCTATGGGGAACTGGAAAGGAAAGATGGAAATAGGCAATTGATGAGAATAGCCAAAGTGAGACAAGGCATCAAAGGACCTTTCATCAATAAAACAGATAAAAGATGAGAGGGGAGTGGTTATACAGGACCAGGAGAAGGTTAAGGAAAGGTGGAAAGACTATTTTAAGAAGTTATTAAATGAGGAAAACCCAAGAGCATTATGCGAGGATGGAGAGACGAATGAAAGAGTAGTGGAAGGCAAAAGCAGGAAAGAAGTGGAAAGCACACTCAGAAAAATGAAGAGGGGGGGAAGCAGTAGGTGTTGATCAGATACCAGTAGAGGTAGGAAGAAGAAGGGATTAATATCCTATGGGACTTTATGGAAAAACTGTGGCAGCAGGAGATGGAAATAGGAGAGGAACAGTTTGGTTTCATGACGGGAAGAGGAACAACATGCGGTCTTTGCTTTAAGGCAGGTGATGGAAAGATACAGGGAGATGCAAGTAGAGTTGCACATGGTGTCCATAGACCTGGAAAAAGCATATGATAGAGTGCCCAGACAAGAAGTATGGAGATGCACGAAGGAGAAGGGTGCATCAGAAAAGTACGTAAGGCTTGTGAAGGAAATGTATGAGAGAGCGGTGACTCAGGTTAAGAGTAGCGTAGGTATGACTGAGGGGTTCTCTGTAGAAGTTGGACAGCACCAGGAATCAGCTCTTAGCCCATATCTGTGAGCTGGTAATGAATGTGTTGGTGAGAGAAGTGAAGAGTGTAGCACCATGGAGTATGCCGTTCGCGGATATCGTACTGTGCAAACCATCCCAAAGAAAGGTAGAGAATAAATTGGAGGAAAGCAATGGAAGAGAGGCATGAGGATAAGTAGAACAAAGACAGAATATATGGTATTGAATGGAGAAGATGAGAGTTCTATAAAACTGCAGGGGGAAAAGCTACCATCAGTTTCGAAATTTAAGTATCTGGGATCGAACGTCGAGATGGATGGAGGATTGAGTGCAATGTGGATGGTTGAACTGGAGAAAGATGAGTGGGGTGCTGTGTGATAAGAAAGTAAATTGTAGAATGAAGGGAAGAGTGTATAAAACTGGTTAGACCCGCATTGATGTACGGTGCTGAGACATGGGCGATTACAAGGGCCCGGGAGAAGGTGGAAGTGGTGGAGATGAGGATGCTAAGATGGGTGTGGGGTGTGACGAGGAATTACAGGATAAGAAATGACTACATCAGAGGTATGGTTAAGGTGGGCCTCTGAGTAAAAAAATGCAGGAATCTAGGTTGAGGTGGCTTGGACATGTGGAACGAAGAAGTGAGGAGTATGTGGGGAAGAGGTGTGAAAAGTTGGAGGTGATAGGGAAGAAGAGGGGGAGACCTAAGCTGAGATGGAAGGACAAGGTGGCAGAGGATTTAAAAGAGAGGATGGAGGAGAGAGGAAGCCCAGGATAGGCAGGAATGGAGGAAAAGAATTAAGGATGGAAATGCCGACCCCATATAAACGTGGGAAGAAGGCAAAGATAAAGAAGAAGGTTTTGATGATCCCTTTCAAAGTCTCCATTTGAAGAAATGCACTTACTCCAACAATTCTGCCATTCTTCAAAAACATGGTGGAAGCCATTTTTTTGACATGTTTGAGAATCGCCTCCAATGTCTTAACAGTTGTATGATGTAGCACAGCATGCTCAAACCATTCCTTGAATGTCAAAAAAGAGATGACCATAATCTTTCCTGCAGATGCCACAACCTTTGTTGCTTATTCTCTGGATTGAAACGATAAAGCCATGTCTCATCCACTGTTATCACCTCACCACATTCAGTAACCATTTGTTGCAGCTGCTGACAAATCTCCATGCTAACTTGCCACTGCTCAGGTGTGAGTAGTCTTGGAACATTGACCACAAACATGTGTCATATGCAAATGGTCACAGAGAATACTGTGCATGCTTAGTACTGAAATTCTCAACATCTCTGCCAGCTTCCTTACTGTTATATGACTTCTCCTCATGATTACAAAAGCAGTGTTTATGGTTTCTGTGGTGACAGCAGTGGTTAGAGCTCCAGTACTGCTGATTTTAACATCGAACCATGTTCATCTTTAAACATTCTAACCCACCTGCGAACTATATGGAAGCACAGATTCACCATAAGCCTCTTTTAACATTTCATATGCTTCAACTGGTTTTTGCGAGATGGAAACAAATTTTGAGATCAGCATACTGTTCCTTGCATGTCTTGTCCATTGTTGTGTAGGGAAACTGAACAAGCATAAACTTGACCACCTGCCAAGGTCACACTGTGTGCATGAGTCAACTGCACAGTTGCTATGCAGTGCAGCTTGGTTTGGTCTTAAATTCCACAATTCAGCTAGAAATAGCAAACAGTACAGTTGTTGATGAAAAATTATGATCATTCTTTATTGCACAGCTTTCACAGATTCCCTGATTTCAAACATTCACTACTGGTATCATAGTCAAGTGAATGTTTTTGGTCACTGACTGTTACTTATTTTGAGTTTCCCAGTCATCCTTTCACCCGTCTGATTTTACCTTGGTATTTCTTAGTAATGGTTTGTGATCATACAATTCACTTGGGGCCCACATAATGACCCATATGCCTTGGAATTCACCATTAAACATAGTGGTTGACTGGCATCCTTTCAACTGTAGGAGTCACTTACTTGTATATCCTTTCCCAAGGGAGGTCACACCCACAATCCTGTTTAGGCTTGGAAAAAGCAAGTATCAGAGCAATTGGGGAAGCAGTTGACACTTAAGGACTTAAGAAAATCAGTTGTGGAGAATTGCTTTTTATTTAGAGCAGTGCAATACTAAGGTAATTCGTGATGAAGGGCCTCCAATATGAGATTGATGAACTACTAAGGATCAGACCTAGTTTGCTCAAAGCTGTGTACAGAGATTGACTGATAAGTACAATAACTTTTTTTTTATAGCTTTACATAGCTTGAGGCTTCTGCCCTAGACTTAATCATATTACCCTTCAACTTACTGTTGTGATGGAGGATACCACTAGATGTTACAGTAAACATCTGTAGCACCAGTACTTGTAGTAACCAGTTCAATTTTCAGATCCGCTTGGGGACAATTTTATGCATACAGTCAGTCCTCGTATAGCACGATAGTTGTGTTCCTAGAAACCCTCGTGCAATGCAAAATCGTGCAATATAAACAACAGGCCCTATGGGAAAAATAGGGTTAGGTGCCGACCACCCAAGATTGAACACATTTGTAACCAGAACATTACCAAAACACAATAAATAATCGTAATAAAATACGTAAGTATTTTAATTACGACTATTACGTAATAAAATATTGCTAATGCTTTTGCTTCTATGGTAAGCAAACTTGTTTTTTGTTTGATTTTCTATCCAAACAGTTGACAGCCGTTGCATCTCTTCCAATTCTTTGTGTCTTAATCTAATGGATTTTAATTACACTTTGAGTTGTTCCTGCTATGAAAGTTGTTTTTATATTCTCTGCATTCTTTGTAATTCTCGGCGTTGCCTCATTTGGGTCTGTAGCACGTGCAATGTCACATGGTCTTTCATTTCGCTCAAAGCGTTTTACAGTTTCATATTTTTTCGCTATCGACAGTGGCGGACTGGCCATAAGCCTTACCGGGGAAACCCCGGTGTGATTTTGGCCATAAACCATAGTATGAGGCCACTAGAAATTTTCCCAGGTAAGAATTTTTGATCCAGTCCGCCTCTGTTTATCGATATTGCATTTCTTTTTCTCTCTGAATCTGCAGTGTCTTCACTAGTATGCTTCCTTTTCACACCTTTTAAGTATTTTACTCATTTTTAGGGAATAAAGCACAATTACAAAACGAGGAGGCATGCTTGATACACAAACAAAGCTGCGCGCGTGTAGCAACTGAATAAACAACACCGTAAAGGCAGAGATACACTATTAACACCTCACATTTTACTAAAGCACATTTCTAGGGGTTACTACCATAAAATAATAAAAACAATTTCCAGTTGCGTTTCTGCTAGTGGAATCTGTTATAAACTGGTAGTAAACTCAATCTAATTGCATTTGCGATTATACCGATAGCTGGAATTGTGTTGGTTTTTACGTTATTATGGTGAAATGTGTTTCCCCTTCACTGGTATAAAACACAAATACATTTTCAGAATCTTCTCTTCATTCCTATTGTGTTGCTTTCAGCTGGGGTGATTCTGCGTTCGACTGCCATTTCTTGTAAACACAAAGGCGAATCGTGCATAAGCGAATTCGGTTCGTGTTATATAAGATATCGTTCCCCTATTTATAAATTGTGTATGATCGAATTCGTGTAATGTAAACACGTGTTATACAAGGACTGACTGTACTATCTTTTGAGTAGCTCTATACAGGTACACTTAAAAATATATATATATTTTTATTTCATTTTTAGTAGAAAAAAAGTTAAAAAAAAAAAAAAAAACTACCCCAAGTTTGCTTGGGTGCTAAAACAATTTGTCAGTTACTCAGTGGAAAATAAAAATTTTTTGGCTCAGTGATATTAATAAATAAAAGTGTCTGTATATTGGTTACAGTATCAACTTGAAATGTGTATAATTTAAAGTTTCTCCAAAAATATATTTTAATTTGCCAATGTGGTAATTAAATAAAATACACTTAAATGGTCAAAAACACTTTTAATTTTTTTACATAAAAGAAAAAAGACAAAATGAGCTTTTAAAGAGTTCAGTAAATGTACTTTTTTTTTTTTTTTTTTTTTTTAATCAACTGTAATAATACAAAACAGTAAATATCATAAAACATTAGACCAAAGTGAAGTGTTTACCCTATTAGCTCAGTGGAGCTAATAGGGTAAACACTTAACTTAATTGGATTAACTATTAAAAACTGGTTAATGATAGCTTTGTTTATAGGATGCTTTGCAACTTAGCTGGATATAAATTCTAATAGTAACCAGGTTATTTGTTATAACCCATTGGAAAAATACTACAGGAAAAATATTATTAAATCTACAAATTAATATTAATGCTATATTAATATTAAAAAATTACTCATGTGGCATCCCAGATACCTTTTTTGTTTTAATTATAAAAAAAATTTTTAATTTTTATACTGGTCAATATATGATTAGCAAAACTCAATTACAAAATATCAAACAAAAAGTCATGAGCAAAACCAATAATAAAGAACTTTTTCATTGTATATCTTAGAATGTTAGATCATTCCTCCCTCCCAGGTTGAAATACTGCTAGACATGTTTTTGTCTGCTGCTTGTGTTCATTTTGCTGAAGTTAGCAAAACCAAAGATTAGACAGCTGTCCCTGGCATCTCACAGATGCTATGTGAGAGTGGGTGGTGATGACAAGAAACGTAGATGCTATTGCTCATCTGGCATTTGTTAAACACCAAACAAAAAATAATTCATAGCATATCGAAGTTCATTCTTTTCATATTCCTATATTGGCTGATAGACTGTGAGTGCCAGAAACAAAACCAAGGAATAGTGACAAATAGAATTAAAAAGTGTTAGTTTTATAAAATAAAAACTGATAAAATACAAATATATATACAGAGAAACTTGAAAGTACACCCTTATTTCTTAAGCAATAGCAATCATGACATCTTGTGTGTTGTATTCAATGGAGGTATTCCAAAAATGAAATGTTACTCTTCCCTTATGGTGGTTGACAGTTGAAGTTAGCATTAGTAGAGGCATATGATGCAAGACAGCAAGCTTATATAGCATCAGCCAAAAAAAAAAAAAAAAAAAAAAAAAAACTCCCATTTCACCCATCCATTCACTCTCCAAATGTTTGTCCAGTTGTTGTCTAGTTATTTAAGTTGTTGACCTCCACTACAACAGATGGAAGTTTGTTCCAACTATCAACCACCCACTTTTATACCAAAAGAGAGAATCAGAATTCCTAAACTTTGCACGTAGACCTGAGAATATGATATTGTTACCACTTCTTGGTTTTGTTTTATTCAGTCACAGTTTGCCAGCTGATACCATAGTGGCTGATTTTCTTTTGTCTTTGTGTTCTTACAGAATGTAAATGAAAGCTGCAAATCAATGGTATTTTATAAAAATTTAGCCTTGCTTTTTAATTCAATTAATTCATTTTTGACTTGAATATGTGAATTCTGATCAGTAGTGTGTGAAAGTCATTCTTTATGCATTTTTTTGTTTTACAATTTAATAGTTCAATTTATGCCATTTTCCCAATAGTTTATGACAACTTTGCATTACCACCTAAATTTACATCCAGCTCTAAAGAGGTTATTATTAGTCAATTTTTAATATTACTTAAATCGTTTTTAGCTGTAAGATTCAAGTTTTGTGAGAATCTAACCCTAACACAGTCAATACTTTCTAAAACAAGGCCTGGTTTGATGCAAGAATGTAGAGAATTAAAGAACAAGAACCAGCCTCTCCCTCCATGGACAGTGTGCACCTTTGCACAGTGGATTGTCATTCCACTAACATCCAATTGAAACCATGAAATAAAGTCAGGGGCTTGACTGAAGAGCTTTTGGAGTTTCATCCTCATGCTGACTGCAGCTAAACAAATGGCGATGTTAATTTAAATGACCTAAGAACAGTCAGAAAATTGGCTAATATAGATGTCATTATTTGATTGCATGACTGGAAGAGATTCATTTTAAGAAATAAAATTTAGGATTTTTGAATTGTAAGTAAAGTCTGAATGGGTGATCAATACAGATATTGTACTGATCACCATTTCAGACTTAACTGTTTTGTATCATGACAGTGAGTTGAGAGAGCTCTGTTTAGCTGTTTATGGTAATAAGCTCGTGTGCCTGAAGTGGTTTTTGTTTTGAATCTCAATGACATACTTCTGATATAAACAGCAGCCATTTTCGTGACAAGGTATTCTGTAAACAATGTTATTTACATCTTTGATGTCTAACTCTTCACAAACCTCATACCTGTTGAACAGAGCGTGTAGCTTATTATAAGATGAGAAGAGTATGGAGATGGCTGATGTGAATGCCAGCATCTTTGAGTACCTGCATAATTCTACACACAAACTGACTGTGGTACAGAATGGAAATAGTATTTCAGAAGCAAGAATCTCTTTCAGCTTCCTTTCTGTACCAGAGTCAGTTTAGTTTGTGTGTACAATTAAGGTATCCCAAGACAGTGAAAACTGTCTTGGGATATCTTCTTAATTCTTCTCATCTCATCTCATCTCATCCGTCTTCTCATCTTAATAATAAGATGTTCATAAAGTATATAGTTTATCATAAGTTAAGACTCCAAAGATGTAAATAATATTGTTTAAACTTGAGAAAACTACGATGCTGTTTACACTGGAAGTATGTCATGTAGATTTAGAATGGAAGCCACTTCAAGCATATGAACCTATTACTGTAAAAATGGTATTAAAAACAGCTTGTTACACAGAGTTCTCAACTCACTGTCACGATACAAAACATAACCTGCAAATTAATAGAATGAATATTGTATTGATCATCCATTCTGACTGATGTTTTTGAATCATTAAGTATTCCTTGGTTTATACAAAAATGTTCGATTACTGAACAAATTTTCAAAACATGGAATTTAAAATGCATCTCTCTTGATCACAGAGTCAAGTAATGGCATCTATACCTATGTGATTTCCTGAAATTCTTTAGGTTGTTTAAATTAATCTAACCATTTGTTAACCTACTGTTAGCACGAGGGTGGAATCTGAAAGCCCTTTGTTTGAGCTCCTGAATATTTTATTTTAGTATTTCAATGGTATTTTAGTGAATGATTATTCACCATGAAATGATGCACCTTCACATAAGGAATAAGTTTCTTGTTCTTAGTTTTTAATTATTTACATTCTTGCACCAAAACCAGATGAAATTGGAGGTGAGTTTTGTAGGGTACATATATATACTTTAATATTTCAGAAAATATTTACTGGAAAATAAATAAATGACATTTTATTCTTCACAAACACAACTTTAGTATATTCAGGTTGTATTAAAAAGTAGTATTCAATTTTTATTTTCATAGTACAGCAATGGAGCTACAGATATAAGTCCTCATTGGTCATACCTGAAGAGGCAACAGAAGTGTTATGTATTTGTGGAATTTTCTTCATATATATATATATATATACACACACATAAGAGTTCATCATGAAAATACATTTTTTAATACCCGAAACATTTCTAACAAATTATACTTGCTGAATGCATATTGTCTGTAAATTGCATGTGCTCTGAGACCTGTTTTCTGGATGAAAAACCAGAGTTTCTGGGAGAAAAAACCATGCTACCTGCACCTGAACTGACTAATTCAGCCACTCTCTGAAAAAGGTCCATAAAAATTCCTCACGCCATTGATGGGACTAGAACTCAATGAACTTCATCCACCTCACTCTAGTTATCACGAATGGCAACTAAACAGTATTTCTACATTAAAATTATGATGTTATGAGAAAAGGATACCAAATAATGTCACAATAAACTAGTGAATACTGAACAGGCATAATAAGTGTGATTTGTAAACAGGGACAGTTATTACAGTGGATTTTCATATTCTGTGGACTGAATCAGGTATTAGTTGCAGGAGAAAGCTTGAACCTGCGAGATTGTCAAGGGGGAGAGAGAGTAAAGAAAAACAACCCTGCATGTTTTGCATGAAGACATCTTCCTAGAAATTCTCTCTTTTAACCACAGGAAGGGGAGGCTGGATGCAGATACAATTTAAATAATCTGTAATGCAAATGAGCACACTTTCAAATATTTATGACAAAGTTTTCATGGACAATTTAAAAAAAGTTGTTGCCATAACTTGTGTTATAATTATTGCAGGTATATCCTTTTTTTAGGAAACAGCTTTTCTTTGGTAGAAATGAAATTAAGGTTTAACAATAGTTAAATGTAGAATCCCTTAAATACCTGGTAGGAGTACCATACAAATTCTGGGATTCTTCAGCACTATCATATATAATATTATATATATTTCGATGCCCATCTGGAATTTGAGCTTTTACTTTGCTCACAATGAGGACTATACCTGAAATATCCAGTTATAGAAGTTACACCTAAAAAAAAAAAAAAAAAGTTTGCTTGAAAAGGATCCAAAGATGGGCAATGTGTCCATGAGATCATCCAAAGGACATCCATATGAGAAAAGACTTGTGGGCAACAGACTAATTGCTTCAGAAATACTGAAGTATATAAAGTTCTGAGAGGGGGCAGTAAAATGAAGGCAAAGTTTTTGCAGTATAAGTGACACAAACTAGGGATATAAATTCATACTAAGGGGGAAGAATATACTGAATTGGAGAAAGTTTTCCTTTGTCCAGAAAGCTGTCAGTCAGTGGAATAAGATGTCTTCATGGGTAGTTAAGGCTGATGGTTTGGATAAATTCAAAGGCCTGTGGCAGTTAGTTACAGGAAGGATATTTTTTCTTTTTGGCTGGTGCAGCAAAAATCTCTGCTACTTTGCACTGTATAGTCAATATTAAATATAGTTATCAGTTTTTTTTCTCTCCCAATTATGATTTTACATGAACAGTGCCTCTGCATGGATATTAACTGATCTAATAAAATAAAACAGAAATAACTGCTCAATCTTAGTTTTAGAATAAATTTTTGAAAAGTAAAAATATAACTCCAAAAGTTTAGATTTAAGTAAGGAGAGCTTTTGTGTGAAGGTCAATAGAGAATTGTGGTCAGAACATCTGCTACCATCCACACCAGTCAGCCAAGTACTTAACAATCCAACAAAGGAGCATGCCAATGGGAGCTACAGCTTAGGTAAGACAACAAGATCACCAAATCTATGACAAGCTGATATGCTGAGCCTCCAATTTTGGATTAACAGCCAGTCTCTCCCTACAGAGGAAGGTCAAAAAAAGTTTGACCAATATGTACAGCCATACAAATCCCTTGCCACTCCAATCAAAAGTAATTTATATTTATTTTTGTTCAAAATTTTATTCAAAAGTTGTAAGCTCACTGAATAGTTATTTCTATTTTATTTCAATAAATCAATTAGTATTCATGAATATCAGCATTTGTTCATTCAAATTTATGTAACTGCATATTATGATACCCTTCAACTCACATGTTAGTTATAATGTTAACCAAAAAACTGCATAAGTTAACATTAAGCTGTTGCTGCTATTTTTTTTTTATAATTATTATTATAAACACTAGGAATAAACAATTTTTAATTATAAATGATGTCAAGGTTATATTTCAAAATAGAACAAATTATTCTAGTGCTTCTGAGCATTGGCGCCTCTGTAGCCAGGAGCAGTAGTGTGTAGCATTAGCACACGCTTCGAGCCTGTGGCCACCAAATATGGAGAATGCGGAAGGTCAGGGAATGACCGCCACATATCCCCAGCCCAGATAAAGGGTGAGGGTTGGCGTCAGGAAGGGCATCCGGCTGCAAAAATTGCAGCCGGATGCCCAAAACAATAAAAAAACGTTGACCCCGTATAAAATGGGAAAAAGAGAGGACAAAAAAAAAAAAAAAAAAAATTCTAGGGCTTCTGAACTGTTACAGTGCTTCATCTATTAATATGGAAATTTCCAAGGTATATTTAAATAAATAATACCGAACACATCTGGTGCTTCCTTGCCCATTACTGTACTGGTACAAACAGGAATACAGTCATAAAATTGTGCAGAATCATTTAAGTGTAGCAAACTATCGCAAACTTCATTTTACAGTAAGCTAGTAAAACAGTTTAATAAAAACTGAAATAAGTATAAAAATAATTTTTATTTAATTACAAAAATAGCTTTCATTGTAAATACAATATTTACGAGGAACATTAATAAATCCTCTATTTTTAATAAGAATGTAACATTTCATAAGTTTAGCTCCACCTGGCAAGTGAACAGACAACTATTAAATGTAGTGTATCAGGTACACCCATATTTCAATTAGAACAAGAAAGCCAATTGTAATATAATGTTTATTAATTAATATTAGATGTTATAATAACTTATTCAAATAGGAATACATACAGTAACTAATTTTTACCTCTCTTAGGTCATACATCATTCTTTCCAAAAAAAAAAAAAAAAAAACACTTCAGAAATTTTCAGTTAATATTTATGAACTTATTTTTAATTTTTACTTGGGTGCTCAAATTTGAGTGAGACAATTTTTTTTTTTTTTTTGGGAGGCGTTTTCATGTTGATTACAACAGCAGCACTGTAGTGTCCTGAGAAATTTCATCAGTGCCATCAGGGAGCAAATTCTGTAACCTGGCAGGATGAGGAGCATTTTCCCCAGGTCAATACAAACATTCAAATAACAGTTGTGACCACCAACAACACTGATAAATTAGTGATTTGGACTTAAACAATGGAAAGACCAGTGTTTATTAAACAAAGGATGGAGTGGATGATGGCTGCATTGTCAACCTATAGAATTGTTAACTACACATTGTCATTCAAATATCATTCAAACTGTTTCTGACCAGACACCCTTTTCATTTCTTGCTTTATTGGCAGACCTTTAAATTAAATACAGTTGATTCCGGTTATTTGGGCCACCGGTTAATCGGGGTAGCTGTTTATTTGGGGCAAATCTTAAAAAACAGAAACCAATCGAGAAAATAGCCAGGGTTTACGTCGCTTAATTGGGACAGCATGTGGTTTAATCGGGGCAGGGACCGCAGCACTGGAGATTACCCTACGATTGTCTCCAACAGTACCATGTAGTTCGGTTGAAATTCTGGAGGTCACAACTATAAAACAATTAGCAGTCACCTGTTTACTGGGCTTTTCTGTTAGTGAAATCTATCATAAACGGACAGTAAACTCGATCTTACTGAATTTGCAATAATACCGACAGCTGGAATTCTGTGGGTTATTATGGTGAAATGTGTTTACACTTCTATGGAATCTTCAATCATATAAAAAAATTAATTTTCAGATCTCTTCATTCCTATTTTTAAAGCTTTGTAACTCGTTACTCCGTTCTCACTTACGTGTATTGTGTTACTTGCAATTTGTGTGTGCTGTGTTCTTTGTTATTGATTGCTTATCTTTTTACTGTTTTAAATTTTAACCCCCACCCACAAATGTCAGTAAACAGAAATGTCAACTAGTTTGATGTACATATTACAGTACGTATTAATTATTCCAATATACAAAACGCTTAGTATATTCTTCCGATTTTCACGTATCATTTAATTTTTTAATTGCTAAGGTAATAAAAGGTAAATTTGTGCTTAATATATCTTTGCTTTTATAGCCTGTGGATAATATTCCTCCTATTTTCGCTAATTAGAATCGCTGTTTAATAGAATTAAAATTAAATTCACAAACGTGACCATAATGACCAGCGCTTACTGCACATCGTATAGTGAATGGTACTTTACTATGGTGACTCCATCGTAACGTGATTTGATTGTACAGTGAACCAATTGTAAAGGGGGGGGGGGGGGGAGGTACATTGTATTTTTAACTGTTTATGTGAAACTTCAGATAATTGGGGCAGCCGCTTAGTCGGGCCAAAATGCACTAGTCCCGATGTGTCCCAAATAACCAGAATGGACTGTATTTTGTTTTATTCTCAATAATAAAACATTGTGACCGACAAAAATATTTCTAACCCACCTTCAAAACTTGTCCTTCCACATTTCAAAATAAGCAAATTTAAAAAATAAAATTAAAAATCTGTCTGTATACAGTCTGTTTGATACATAATTGCTTATAACTTTGCTTCCAGAAATGTCATAGAGGAAAGTCTCAACTTACTCTCGGAATCAGTGTGAGTTTGATCTTTTTTTCTATGTTAACTCATTTGTGGCCACATATAATAAGCAGAAAATCACTTCTTGTGAATCCCCAAGAATTTTCCCATGGACCACAGTTTGCATGCCACTGATCTAGATCAAATTTGAACCACCCTTATATTTTGATTAAACCTAGTCAAAAAAAAAAAAAAAAAAAATTATATTTATAGACAGTGAGATATAATGAAAATAGATAACTGTAGTAGTTCCGATTTTTTTTTTTTTTTGATTTATTTTAATCAACAATCTCACTATTCCTTTAGTTCTTATCTGAGACAGTGCAACAATGGCAAACATACCGAACACCCAAAAACTGCCTCAAGTAGGTGCACACTAGCAGCAGCAGCTAATTTAAAGCAATTTGATCATAAATACAATGATTTAATGTTAAAAATAATACCAACAACACACATTAATATATTTAAGTATTAAGACATTTCCCTTCATTATAAAGTAATATATGCCAACTTTCTCAATGTAAATTAAAAATATTAAAAAATATCTTGGAATGTGCAGATTACTTAAAAGCAAGTATGGGTTCCAAAAATGTAAAAAAAAAAAATATTGAACTGAAGAATTATAAGTAATTCCATCAGCTTATGTACAAATATAAAAACAGCTATATCTAATATCGCAAGAAAATAAATTTTCAACCGCATGCATTCTCATCACATATGAGAATATACATTTTTTGAGTATTATATATAATGCATGAGTGCTTAACAATCGCAAATTTAATTTTCTCCCAATAAGATCACTTCCTTCTCGTGCATAAACAAGTTCATATCATGCCAGTTCGTGTGGTAGCAATAACATATTTCACTGCTTTATGAAGAAACGTTAAAATTTTCTCCCAGTATTACTACAAAATCCATGCATTTTCCTATAAATTATAGGTTAGGTATCTCTTCTTCATCAAGTAGAGAAATTCAAGGGAATTTTATGCCATATCCATCAATGAAATTTGTCAAAATAACAAATTTCAAAAGACAGACATAGTATGAAACATGTAAAACAGCTACAAAGAGAAGTATATACCCAACAGCTTTCATTATTGTACACTTGCATGATAGTTTTTTTACACTAATCAAATCAACAGCATGGATTCATCATACACTAAATTTGTAGGGTTTATCCCCAAAGTGTGCAACTGTTCCATAAAAAAGCTCTATGAACTTAATTCCTTTTATCAATAGCATATGTATAAAAATACTTTAAAATGTCACCTAAACTTAAATGAAATCGAGCACTATACAACCAAATGATAATGTATATAACAACAATATTAAAAATAATAAATCAAAGGTGATGTTTATATAAACTATAAAAGTATAATTGAAATTACTAAAAAAAAAAAAAAAAAAATCACAATTTTGCCTTTATTGATCTAACTGCGGGCTTTTGTAAAAACTCCCTCCACCATACTGGCCTTTCCATTGCTCCTGGAGTCTCTTCAATTGCTTCATAGAGATGTTTATAAATCTGAAATATTAAAAGATCAATTATATAATGATCCTATGACTCACTATATTAATAAAAAATATTTTTCTCTTTGAAGTCTAATATAAGTTATTTATTATTATTATTTTGTTTTTGTATGATATTTTATCATCAAATCAAATTCTTCTTAATTTACTTTTCACCCATCAAGTTTCAGAGAATTAACAATAACTTCAGCCATCCACCCTCTTTCAATGTATCTGTGAATAGTACAACAGTTTCCAGAAAATTCGAAAGGGGGATCTAGCATTCAGTGTGCGAGAATACTCTGATTTGTATTTGGTTTTGATAAAGCTACAAATTTACAAACCATGGAAGTGTTAGTCATAATCAAATACAAATCAGAGTACCCTCAAACAAAGAATGCTAATCTCTATTGAATTTTCCAGAATCTGGCACTTAGATGAAATTGAGTTCATTACCAACCAATCTGGTACATACTTGGCAGTTCATATGGTCATTTTGCCTTTAAAAATCCTTGCTCTTTCTGAAATTGTCCTTACATGGTGAATGGCGACAGGATGATGACCACTCCATTCCTCTCTCTCTCTCTCTCTCTCTCTCTCTCTCTCTCTCTCTCTCTCTCTCAATGGTAATACGAGGGGGCTTTGCCCCCTGCTCGCTTCTTTTGATAAAATAAAATAAAATACAGAAGCTTTCGACTCTGTGTGTGTGTGTGTGTGTGTCTCTTCCTCAGTTATGAATACATAAATACATTACTATATCTATATAATATCGGTGTAGCTACACCATAGACAACTCTTAAAGAAAAACTATGATCGTAGTGTGAAAAGCATCATTTCATTTGTATCTCATATTGTGCTCATCCTTCACAAAGAGTTACCAAGTATTGCACTACCTTGAATAAATAATGCTTCACTAATAGAAGACTATTGTCACTTATTCTTGGTGGGTGACAATCACACTACAATTGTAGTTTTTCTTTAAGAGTTGTCTATGATGTATTTACACTGATATTATATAGATATAGAATCTTAAAATATTATGCCTTGTTGCATTTAGTTTATTTAAATAAATATGTTACGTATGGAAATCGATAATGGTACCGCATGGTCATGTTAGATAAACATAGTGCGTGACCACGCTTAAACAGAAGTTTGTTTACTACAGTAAAACAAGCTTCTGTTACGTATTACCATGTAACCCGCATCCCTCTTCTTCCATTGGCTGAATAAATATCATTAGGGGGAATATTATTTTAATGTATAGAAAGATATACATGCTCCAGTGGGTCACATTTCACAGAAAAGTACTTTCCCATCCCCCAGATTTATTGTACTTTCTTCTATTCTTTTCATATAGAATATTAAATAAGCAGTATATCAAGGAGTGAGTTATCTTTATATAAAAAAAAGTCTGTTTTCATTTATGATTGTTATCTGGATAACATCAAGTCCATAGGCTGTAATTCACTAACTGTTAACTTAAATTAGAGGAACTACAGTAAATAGCTTTCATTAGATAAAGCATACCATTACAATTGTTCATTTTACATTCATTTTTTTCAGCGAGTTACACATCCAAGGAATTGAAAAGCAAATGAAAATATAGGATGTCCATAAAGTTCCTCTAGAGTTTTCATTGGATACTGTAGAAACAAATTGAACTGTAGATATGCAGTTCACTGTAATTTGTTGAAAATATCTCAGTTTTATTGGGTTGATCTATCATTGCTGCACTGCAACAATGATAGACATTGTTGCAGTGCAGCAATGTCTATCATTGAACAGCATTCTTGATATGATTATGCAGATCATCAATCCTGATGATCATAGTGTGATACACTATATTCTTAACATATTCCTACATGAAGTCAAATGGGTGCCAATGTCTGGGGAGTTGTAGTGGTCAATGGATTGACCCATCTCTGTCAATCCACTTTCCTAGAAATTCATTGTTAAGATACCGAGATCCAACTTAATGAAGTGCCTCTAATACCTGCAACCACACGTTATTATGTATCAAAATGGGGCTCTCCCTTACTGGGGTCTTGTTGTTTGCCAATAAGCCCAGCAATGAATCTCCAGGAAGATGGACCAACAAAGATAGGACAATCCCTTGGCCACCCTGCTCTCCAGACATACCAACTTGATTTCTTCAAGTGGAGGTATATTAAGTACGTGGTGTATCACAATACAGTTTCTAGGATTCACTATTGCAATGACAAACACTGCTGTGCTGCAACAAACGTGGCAGAAGACGATCGCCAGCTGGATATACTCTGCGATACCAAGGATGCCCATATATAAATGGGTGCAATGAAACTGAGATTTACTACAAATTAAAGCAAACCACATGCCTATAACAAAAACCCAGGGGAAGAACTTTATGGACACCAAAGGTGTAACCACAAAGTAATGGGAATAATTTTATTGATTGGGCCTGTTACTTGGGGGGGATGTGTTCTGACACTGTTCTTCATGCATTAAAAATATCTTCTCATAAAAACTATGGTTTTTCACCCAAAAAATCAAGCAAATTGATCAGAGAATACACACAATGTGATTGTAAATTATGTGTATTCTGTGATCAATTTTTAAAACAAAATATCAGATTGTGTGAAATAATTTGCAGAAATATGCAAATAAGATAATTCAGATGTTAAACTGAGTTTATGGGGATGACTTTAGATGTACAGAAAAACTCTGACTGTCTTAACAAGTTTGAAGAGGACAAAGATTTCAATGATGTATGAAATGGGCATCCAGATGACATTCAAAGGATTGATGAAAGTGTTCAAAGAGTGAGAGATTTGTTTCATTCAGATAGATGACAGCTTATTTGCTGAAGCATTAAAATTAGCTAAAGAAACATTCATTTTGTCAAAACATTTGAATGCAAGGAAAGCATTATGAAGACAGTTCTACAGACTGAGTTGATATGCTTTCAAAATTAACTTGTATAGCTTGATCATCTACTTATTTACCATATTCTTTCCCACCCCATGATTTCTTTTTATTAATTGGAATACTCAATGAAAGGGAAAAAAAAAAAAAAAAAATCCAACACCGATATCATGGTGCATACACGTAAAGTGCCTATCATCTTCACCTGTCACAGGCCCAACAAAGCCAAGTGGTCAGGCAATGAGGGTGAAAAAGCACACATGCTTTGAGTGGGCCATGGTTCAAGCTTAAGTGACTGCTAAATACAGTTTGAGTATAAACAAGTACATTTCATCTAACAACACCCAATAGATGGATTTTCGTGAAATTTTATATTCTGTTCTTTTAGAAAGATTTGTTATGCCATTCCAAATTTCATTAAATTCAAGTAATGAAATTTGGAATGGAAGAATTAATAGAAATAATCCAGCAAGTATTCTTTCTTTCATACACATCATGTAGGCCAATCGACATTTGTTACAGCATGCTGATTTCAGAAATGGATAGGCAATAGGCAGCTGCGCAGCAAACAAATTTTCTCTGTTTAACATATGACAAAGAACTTTTTTTTTTTTTTTGTCAAATTACTACATATATAAAAGGTGAATCATATTATTACTCAAACAGATTTCAAAGCACTTTAAAATCTGTTTGAATTTAATTTGTATTAATATCCCTGCAATATTATATTATTTAGTCTCAATGGTGGGGAAGGTCATGGAGGCTATGTTCAAGAATGCATTAAAACAGGGGTGACCAACTGAATGTGTGATGGGATCTACTTTTTTTTTTCAAAATGTGTCGTGATCTACCATCTCAAGAATTTCATTGCACATGGTTAAAAAAGTTAATCAACACTTACTGAAAAATGTTTATAAATTTTTAAATTAAATACAATTCAGAATTCTTATTTTAAATTCATACGTAATTAAATTTTTAATTTATGTGAAGTTTGTGTCTTCATGTCATCTGCCAAGCTTTCAAAGTCGGGGATATACTGCGATAAGACCAACCATAAAGAATCTTCTGTATGCAAGTCTGTAAGAGTAGAGCGATTCTTCTTATTTGTTTGTTTAAAATACGAAAAGGCAGATTCACATAGATATGTGGAACCAAAACAGAAATTTAAAAGTTCACTGCATTTTTTTTTAGATTTGGATACTTTTCTTGGCAAAAACATATTTCCAAAAGTCATTTTCTGATGATCTGGCTTTTAGGAAGATATCAAAATGGGGTGCGTCTTACAATCACAGTTTTTTTTTTTTTTTTTTTTAATTTTTCTGTGCTTTGCACAGCACCACACATGGAAACCCCACCTCCAAGTTTAACCGTTATCGCAATCTACAATTCCATTGGAGAAAAAAAGTGGCGTGGGTGATTTCACGTGTTTTCAAAATGTGAAGCCACCGTTATTTCATTATAGTGGAGCTCACTCAGTGAAAACTAAGAAGTTTTGTTTGTATCTTCGAAAGTACGTAAGAAGTGGAGCTACTGTATTTCGTTAATTTTGATCCCTTATTGCACATTGAAATGTCAAAAGATTGCACTACCAAGCCGCATTGAAATGAAAAGTTATTGTGTATGCAAAAAAACATGGAAATAGAGCTGCAGATCGACATTTTGACATTAGTGAAATAAATGTTTGTCGTTGGAAAAATGATCGCAATTCCATATTTTCATGCAAAGCAACAATCAAGTGCTTTACAGGGCCTAAGAAAGGAAGATTTCCACAAGTCGATGAAGCTGTGATACGTTTTGTAACGGAGACATGCGCAAAAGGATTACCCATCACTCGACAAGCCATGCAATTGAAAGCCGGAGAAATTGCCAAGTCCCTCGGAATAGAGAAAATAATTTTTGAAGGCAGTCGCGGCTGGTGTGACAGACTCATGTGTCATAGCGGATTATCGTTAAGGCGCCGAACATCTATCTGTCAAAAAATTCCTGCACACTTTCAACAGAAGCTGATTAACTTTCAGCGACAAGTGATGAAATTAAGGAAAAAAAGAAACCACTAGTTTAGTCAAATTGGAAATGCTGATGAAACCCGAGTCGTCTTCGATATGCCTCAAAATTACACCATCAACGCCAAAAGTGCTAAAGAAATCAAGATTATAAGCACAGGCTATGAAAAGCAGCATATCACTGTGATGCTATGCATCACCACTGATGGTCGAAAGTTGCCACCATATTTAATTTTAAATATAAAAACCACACTGAAAAATTAAACTTTCCCCAAAGATGTTATTGTGAGTGCACAAAAAAATGGATGGATGTCGGCAGAGCTTATGGAAGACTGGCTAAATGTTGTGTGGAATAGACACCCTGGAAGTCTTTGTAACCCACCTAGCATGCTAGTACTTGATGCATTTCGTGGACATTTGTCCGAACGTGTCAAAAATAAAATTGTGTAAAAACGTGGTGACTTGATTGTGATTCCTGGTGCCACAACTAGCCAATTGCAGCCACTCAATGTTTCAGTCAACAAACCATTTAAGGATTACTTGAGAAAGGAATATGAATCCTGGCTGTTGACCGACAACCTTCCGCTGACACCTGGAAAAATTAAGAAAGCACCGGCATCAAAATTGGCAGAAGTATCAACAGCTTGGAAGCTGATCCCAGAAAGAATAGTAAGGCACTCATTTAAAAAATGTTGAATCACCAATGCTCTCGATGGCTCAGAAGATGATATATTACGGAATAATGAAGATAACAACAGCTCAGAAGAATCTGACCCTGAATGTGAAGTAGACTCTGATATTGATTCATATGCAGATATTGGGCTCAGAAGATTCAGAAGGAAGTGATGAATAACATACCTACTGACAAATACCGGTACTATTGTTGTTAGTATATTGAATTCTATTACAATAAAAATATTTGTTAGATTTATTTTAGTGTTTTATTTTCTTTTTCGGAAATTAAGGTATTGAAATTAAGGTGTGTCTTACAATCAATGGCATCTTAGAATCGAAGAAATACAGTAATTTCATTTTCAAGTAATATTTTCTCCAATGTAAAAATTTCAGTGATTTTTTTCTGCAATTTGTGTTGTATCTAAGTCGACATTAAATGGATAAGAAATTAGCATTAGCAGAGGCATACAATGCAAGAAAGCAAGCTTATGCAGCATCAGCCAAAAAAAACCCCTCCCATTTCACCCCTCCATTCATTCCAAATGCCTGTCCAGCTCAGTCTTAAATTTATTTAGGCTATCAACTAATTCAAATATATTGAACAGTGTAGTTGCCGATAATGATCTTGCATATTTGCAAAATGATTGATTTTTTCCCTTTGAGATCCTTAGCCATTGCCAAAAATTGATATTTATATGCAGAAATACTACTAATCATGTCACTACATTTTTAATTTTTTTTTCTATGTAATCCAAATTCAGATCTCTTGATTTACTGGTAAAAACTGCCAAAAAAAGCCAGATCATACAACCACTTCGTACCTTGTAGCTGCTGATAATCAGTTACGCTCTTTGATCAACAATTTTTTTAATTTCATTCAGCAAATTTTGAAATCTCTAAAAACTTACTCTGACTCAGCCACCTCACATCTGTGTGTAATATCAGATCTGGTTCATTTATAAAGAGTTGCAGTTAAAGTCTCCTTTGAAGAGACTGTCCTCTGATGGAATTCACGATTTTAAAAGCTATGTCCATAACACTTTTAGTATTTAATCTTTTGCTGGCTAACACTTGTTGGTGGATGATATAGTGGTAACTCAAAATATCTGGGAATTCATCATCCTTTTGGTACAATTTGATGAATGCATTAAGGTGCCCGTCACTGCTTTATCTCCATCTGTTGTTATTGATAAGAGCTTAAATAGTGGCAATTTCATTTTTTAATAAAATAAAATTTTTAAATGCGTTAAATATATCAAAACCTCTAGTTCTTTCTTTTAACAAAACCATGCCCAGCAGTTCTTCTCTAGTGGCAGAATCATTGAAACCATACGAAGAAAAATGAGCAACTGAGCTGTATCACTGACATCTGTAGATTCATCCAGTTGTAAAGAAAAGGACACAATTAGCAATATGAGCATGCAATTGTTTGCTCACATTTTTACTCATTTTTTCAATGCATCGCATCACAGTATTTCGAGATAACTGCAGATCTTGAAGAGCACTTTTAAATTTATTTTTGTTCTTAACATTTTCGAAAAGAGAATCTGTTATTCCTAAAAATGTGTCTTTGATGAATTGACCATCAGAAAATGGCTTGCATTTTTTTGCAAGAAGATGACTCACTTTAAATGATGCTACAGTTATTGCTTTAGGTTGTAAATTAGGTGTCATGAAGAAATTTTCTTGTGCAAATCTGGATTTAAGTTCTTTTAATTTATTTTTTTCTAAGGTCACTATTATGTGGAAAATCTGATTCATATTTACCATGGAATGTTGAAGTGCCTTTCTAAATTTCCTATTTTCAGTATAGCCACGGAAGCATTGCAAATCAAACAATTACATTTTTCTTTTATCATTGCAAAAAAGTATTCTAGTTCCCACTCTTGATAAAAATGATATGTTTTACTCTTCTTTTTGTAGTATTCATTTTAAATCAAAGGGTATTAAAATAACGTATAAGTACTGCCCAGTTATTAATATTAAGTAAGCTAAATAAGAATTTGACACATATACTGTGCTCTACACAACATAACTGCATGAATTTTCACAACAGCTCCTGCATGGCAAGAGTAGTCATGTGGTTCAACAGATTTGTAATAAGTGTATGCAGTGAGGCACATAATAATAATAACATTTAGATTTTGACTAATCTATTTTTTATATATATTTAAAATTCATTGTGATTGACTGGTAGATAGTGATCGACTTGTTGGCCACCCCTGCATTAAAAGATCATGTTAAGAGATATAATATCTTAAATAGATTAAACAAGGATTTTAAAATATTGTTTGCTCATTGCTATGATATGGCCACAGAACAGTTGGATGCAAGCAGTAATTTTGACATATAATTAAACTTTACCAAAGCATTTGACATGATCTCACATGAGCAATTGCTGTACAAGCTGGAGCATAATGGATTTACAGGAATGGTCCTGAGGTAGACTGTGATATAGAAAAAGGAAAGAAGGCAAAGGATTGTTATAAATGGTCACTCTTCAAAGTGAACTAGGGTTATAATGGGGTCCCTCACTTTTAATGTTAAAGCTACTCTTGTTTCTGATCTTGAAATAATCTGAGAATAACTTTTACACTGGCAGGGGGACAGACCTGAAAGATGTAAATGAGGAGACTTGGGTGTTATTTTAGCATTAGCATTAGTAGAGGCATTTGATGCAAGAAAGCAAGCTTATGCAGCATCAGCCAAAAAAAAAAAAAAAAAAAAAAACCCACCTCCACTTCACCCCTCTGTTCGTTCAAAATACCTGTCCAGCTGAGCCTTAAACTTATTAAGGCTATCAACCTCCACCACAAGGGATGGCAGTCTGTTCCACCAACCAACCACCCGCTGGCTAAAGGCAAATTTCCGCACGTCTATCCTACATCTGTCTTTCCTCAATTTGAATTTATGCCCTCTCAGGTGATTTTTCTGAGCTAGAGGAAGAATCCCATCAGCATTGAGCATGCTTAAACCATTCAAGGCTTTATACACCTCTATCAGATCACCTCACTGGTGCCTAGTCTCCAGACACTGTAATTTGCAAAACTTAAGCCTTTCTTCATAAGAGCACCCCTTTGTTCCATTCACTAATCTTGTTGCCCTTCTCTGTACTCGTTCCAGCAGCTCTACATCCTTCTTGAAATGAGGCCTCCAGACCTGTATACAGTACTCTAGGTGTGGCCTGACCATTGCCTTATACAATGGAATAATCACCTCCTTATCCCTGCTGGAAAAATTCCTGTATATCATTGACAATACTCCATGAGCTACTCTTGCAGCCCGTCTGCACTGCTCAGAGAACTTCATATCTGCCTGCACAATCACCCCCAAGTCCCTTTCATTCTCTACCACTGTCAGTGTAGTACCACAGAGTTGATACGTTGCTCTGGGGTTGCTGTTTCCCATGTGTAGTACTTTACATTTGTCAATGTTAAATTTCATTTGCCACCTCTCAGCCCATCTGCTCAACCTTTCCAGATCCTGTTGCAGCAGCATAGTGTCAGTAGTGTCCTTGACAACCCTGCCAACCTTTGTATCATCTGCAAACTTGGACATTAAGCTTGATATACCATCATCAATATCATTTATAAATACAGAAAACAATAGTGGACCCAACACTGAGCCCTGAGGGACTCCACTAATAACATTAGTCCACGATGAGCAGTGTCCATTGATTACCACTCTCTGTCTTCTCCCCCTCAACCACCCCTTTATCCATAGCAGCAATTTGCCTCCAATGTCACACTGCTCCAATTTGTGTAGCAGTCTTCCATGTGCAACAGTATCAAAAGCCTTTCTAAGATCCAAGTATATAATATCAAAGTTATTCCCTGCATCCAGTTCTTTTGTGACTGCATCATAGTATCCAATCAAGTTGGTCAGGCAAGACTTCCCCTTAACAAAACCATGCTGTGTCTGAGCTATAACTGAAGTCTTGTCTAAATGATCCTGCAGTGCTTCTTTAACCAGTGCCTCCATTAATTTTCCTGGAACAGAAGTTAAGCTCACAGGTCTATAATTACTTGTGTCAGCCTTTGATCCTCCTTTGTGAATTGGGGTCACATTTGCACATTTCCAGTCTATGGGTACCTCTCTCCTGAGTCCAAGGAAGCTCTCATAATTATGGCTAAGGGTTTGCTTACTTCCTTTGCTGCCTCCTTTAATATAACTGGATAGATCCCATCCACCCCGGGTGCCTTTCTTGTGTTTATCTTCAACAGTTTCTCCTCCACTTTACTCCCAGTTATTTCAAGATTCTGTAGCTGACTGCTCGAGTTGAATACACCTCTGGCATTCCCCTTGCTGAATAACTCCTCATGTGTGAATGTCGATGCAAAATATTCATTTAGTTTGTTAGCTACCTGAGCAGGATCATCAACAGTTGACCCATCAATATCAATTGTTATTATACAATTACACACGAAGGTTACTATACAATTTATGGCATGTGGCCAAGAAGGTGCATGGTGTCATAAATGATTAACTGTACTTTTACATCTAGGGAGAGGGTTATAGTTCCATTGGGAACAATAACCTCCTCCCTAGTTGCAAAGGTAGAGTTCATCATTGGTAGAGTACAAATGAACTGCAAGCATACTGTATTATGGAGTGAAGGCCACATATAAAGAAAGTTCCTTGAAGGGTCCAAAGACAACAGATTAGTTGTATTGTAAGAATAGCAAAGGGACATTCATAAGAAAAGAGACTCCAGATGTTGGACGTGGGCAACAGAGCTTGGAAAATATAAGCATTTGGGGGAAGGAGGAAATAAATGGTGGAATTTTTACATTGAAATGGTATACAAAATCCAGGAGGCATAAGTACATATGAACTATTGGGGAAACCAACTGACTGGACCTCAGGCCATTTATGTTTGATCAGCATCTTGTCAACCACTAGAATAAACTGTCTCTCTAGTTAGTAAAGATCAAGGTGAAATTTAAGGGGGAACTGAACTGACATCTTCTAAAAGTGGGAAGAGTACCATAAGAGTGGATACAGATTCCATGGGCAATTTGTTTATGGCAGCAAAAGTCTCTCTTTCTTACATCATTTGGCCTGTTGTCTCTTGTAAGCATTAAGAAATAAAACAATTACAAGGTTATAAGTTCATATCTGAAAAAAGAGCACTTGTTTTTGCTGATATGGCCAAGGCCCTTATATTATATATAAATACATACATACCAAAGTTAAATAAAAATTCAAGACAAAAAAAAGCCTTGGACTGTGGGAAAATTTACAGACTAAGTTAGTGCAAATGCATTATGTCTATATGCAGTAAATTAACCAAAAGTTATTATAGCGGCATTGTTTCATTACATCTTATATTGTGAATGCCCTCACAACAAGTTGTTTATTCGGTTACACTTTGAATAAGTAATGCTTCCCCAACAGAGAAGGCTATCGTTACTCATTCTCTCAATAGATACCACCACGCAGACAGCCATTTCAGGGTTATTTAGCCCTTTATCGGTAGGCGAATAGGTACACTGACAACCCAGTTATGAAATTAAGTCCGCAATATAAGAGATGTCAAATGATATTTAGTAGTTTAATACTTAAGAAAAATTCGGGGCAAAAGCCCCATACTGTGAGAAAATTTACATATGAAGGGTGAGATAGCCCTGAAACGGTGACCTGGTTGGTGGTATCCACTGAGAATAAGTTACAATAACCTTCTCTGTTGGGGAAGCATTATTTATTTGAAGTATAATCGAATAGGAAACTCATTGTGAAGACATTCACAATATAAGATGTAATGAAACAATGCCACCAAAATAACTTCAATTAATTTACTGCATATAGACATTATGCATTTGCACTAACTTATGTCTATACATACCAAGGATAAAAATTCATACAATACTGCAGTTAAGTTCTGAATCACATTTGACAGTTATCACAGATTTATGATTCTACTCAAATATGATTTTACTATCTAAGTAAGTTTTATAAATAATAATTTTTTTTTTATCATAAAATAATACCTGTCCATCAGAATTTCCAATTGCAGATTTCAGAATATAGTCAGGAGGTGCCAAAACATCAACTAGACTTACGGCATCATCTTTTAACAGTGAACACAATTTCAAGATTCCTTCTCTAATCAAAATATGAGGAACTTGGCCTGTATAATATCCCCCTATGAAATATAAACATCATGCTAAGCTTCTTGAAAAGCAATTTTACCAGCTGAAAAAAAAAAAAAAAAAAAAAGAAGAAGAAGAAAAGAAAAGTGTTCTTGAATGACCTGAAGTAATACTTTCTTCACTGCACTCAGCCTTTCTGTAACTAAGGGAGTAACTGAAATATCCAGGTTCCTGGATATTTCAGTTATTCCCTAATAAACTACAATAAAACATAGAACACAGCAAAGTTCTGTGTGTTTTATATGTTCTGTATGTAACCTAGCAGAGCAAAGTTGGAACATCAATGATCAGCACTGGTACATTTGATGTCAGGAATTGGGATGGTCTAATAAGATCAGACTTTCCAACCCACAGTTTGCAAACTTGTTCATCTGCAAGGTTGTCTTTTTTTTTCTTTTTTTTTTTTAATTAAATTATGAAAGTTCATTCCTGCATACATGTAGTCAGCGCTAGTGTGACTACACAAAGGTTCCACATATTGTTGGAGGAGGCTTTGGAGAGCAAGAGCATGAGCACATCTGTACTGTAAATTGGGTGTCACTTTAAAGCCATCCAAGAACACTCTTATTCCAACCAGAATTAAAATGCAAGAAGTGGATATATGGATCATATACCTTTCTATTGGGATCAGTAGATTTAGTTTTGCTACCCCAACTTTTGAATGCATAACAGATTAACCCCCCCCATCAAAACTAGGGATCCAGTCCCTAACAAAAATTAAACATTCGACAATAACAAAATTTAGCTTATAGCTTATTAATCTTTTTCTCACCTTAATAAGATTCTAATCTTCTTACCTGCATACATTATTCCAAGATGCTTTTCCAGACTCCACATTCCATAAAGCTGACCCATCTTATCTAACACTGAGGATAATTGTACATCTTCAGTACGTTTTATTAGTTCATAAAATTTCTGCAGTGCCGTGTACTAATAAAATAAATTTAAAACAAATTACCCAAAGAGTTAAATTAAAAAAAAAAAAGATTTTGTATTAGCCATTATTAAGAAAATATGAAACACATTAGAAAAATTAAATAGTATATTGAATTTTATAATTAACCAAGAAATCTTTATTATATTGTCTTTGTTAACTCTTGGGCATGGTTCATTGCAAAAACATTCATATATGACTGGCTAGAACAGATTTAAATAGAAAGGGCGTAAATAATATATGAGTGGTGGACCAAAACTGTTTTTGGATGGTAAGTATCTTATTTGCTTATCTTAAATTAGTTTGTCTTTACAATAGAATTAATATCAAAAAAGTAAAGGTTAGCCATGAAACATTTTATCATATATGAATACTGATACTCTGACGTATCTATTACACAATTAGCACTTGGATTCCTTATTCCTTTTAGCAATTTTACATTACAGATGTAATAAAAATTTTATAACAATATTTTACAAAATCAAGGTAGAATAAACTGAGAATTTGAAAAATTAAATCTGCAAAATCTGTTCAAATACTGCAAATAATATTGATATCGCAATGTGAAGAGAAGGAAGCCAACAACTAAACAGATGAACAAAAACAATATGAATGTTAATAATAAAATCAATTTGTAAACAAAGTAACTGAGAATAGACTTTATAGTCTACAATGAATGTGCCAACATTAGAAAAGTACTTTGTGTTTTTAAATAGTTATAGTATTTGACGTATAGTGCAAGGAAGCCACAGGCTTTTGCAGCACTGTCAAAAAAAACCCAAGTAGATAAGAAAATACAAATTACATGATTCCCTCCTCACACAGGTAACTATCCAGTTGACCTTTAAATTGTCAGCCTCAACTACTTACAAGGACAACTTGTTCCAGTAATCAACGACTAGCTGGCTAAAAGAAAACTTCCTACAATCTAATCTAAATATCAACCCCCCTAGTTCTGGAATTCTTTATAACAGTGAAAATTCCACCTTCATTCATTTTACTAATCCTTCTCAGAGCCTTATAAACCTCAATCATCTCATCTCTTAGCTGCCTTGTTATTGACCTCTGTAGGTCAACAACAAGGCCATATAATTGGCATCTTTCTGCCGATCTCTCCATTCAAGTTGCCTTCTTTGGACCCTTTCAAGAAGCTCAATGTCTTTTTTTCAGATGAGATCTCCATACTTGAACATGGAATTCCAAATGTGGTCTTACAATTGCTTTATACAGTGGAATTATGACTTCCCTATCTCTACAGTATAATATACAATAAATCATCGATAGGACAACATGGGCTTTCCTGGCTGCCTGTTTAAACTGTTCAAAAAACTTCATATCTGCCTGCATTGTAACTTCCAGATTCCTTTCCTTCTCCACCAATTTTTAATTCAACCCCACCAAGTGTATAATTTATTTGTGGGTTGCTATTCCCCAAGTGTAAGACTTTGCATTTAGCAACATTAAAACAGAGCTGCCACTTCTCTGACAACCTCTGTAGTCTGTTCAAGTCACCCTGAAGGAGCGCTGCTTGACACTGATTGTTAACAACTCTGCCAATCTTTAAGTCATCTGCAAATTTTGACATCGTGCCTTCTTTCCCTTCGTCATATATACAAAGAATCCGTCAGAGTATGCAACAGAAGAAAGTGATAAACTAAAATACAAAATGGAATATCTCATTTTAGGAAAATATACTTTCCTAAGAAAGTATATTAAAAACAACTTTAGTTAAAAAAAAAAGTCCAAAGGCAGAAAAGATTTATTTATACTCAATTTTAAAATCATATGATACTAATCCCTTTCAGAGTATGTAAGTAAATTTATGTTTTCAAAGGTTGTTTTATATAAGATTCAAATAATGCATCCAATTAATGTACAAACTGTTTTCAAATCTTCTGGTACATACTTCCATCTCTTATTTGTGTTTCCAACTAATAGTGAACAGTTTTAATTAAAATTATGAAATTAAAAAAAATAAAATAAAATTATGATATGAAAATAGTTTTGAAAATCAAAAGAGGAGATCGCAACTATGAGCTGTTGTCTGGTTTAGGTTTTTTAAAAAAAGCTGAAATTCTGTGGAATTCAGATCTAGAAATTAGATTATGATAATTAAGTGAATACAGAAAATATTACAGCACTAAAAAATAATAACAATCATGAATTGTTTTTACAAATTTTCAATGATTTAAAAAAAAAAAACAATTTTGATTTTTTCCAATAATTTTGGTAATGTTGGGTAATGAGATCGGTCAATATAAGAATGAATTAATATTTAGATGCATTCAGATAGTTTTCATTTTTACAGCTGACCATAGCAGACACCCCACTACCCTAAATATGCATGCAAGACTTGTGAATAAAAGGGTTAAGACATTTTGAAATGTGAATTGTTTACATTCATATTTCAAAATGTCTTAACCCTTTTTATTTAAAAAATATTTAAAATTAAGTGCTAACTTACTTGAAAAAATACTTGAGATAATGTGTGACAATAAAATACTTGAGAGTTATTAATTGCAGTAAATGAATCACTCCCTTGCTCAAAATGAACTTGAAATCTATGTGCACTTTCTTTGAGTAGGTAACAAACTAACCACTGAAATGCTCTTAGTAGTTCTGTAAAAATAAAGAAAACATTACATTAATTTTTAGTGATAATATTAAAATTCTTTGAACTTCAGTTTTAGCCTACCAGAGTTATCTCTTTTCCTAAAATTATATATATACACTGATGAGCCAAAACATTATGACCAGAGAGTCATTATACAAATTGAAGCAACTACAGGTGAACTATGGTGCGTGCGTGGGTCAGGACATGGTATAAAAAACACCCGATACTGAGCTCCGTTAATCAGTGTTACTCTTGTTCTTCAGATGGGAAAGGCAGCGGACTTAAGTTTGAAAAAGGCCAAATTGCAATGGCCAGATAATTGGGTCATAGCATATCCAAAACGGCATGGCTGGTGGGATGCTCACAGTCAACCGTGGTTAGTACCTACCAAAAGTGGTCCAAGGAGGGAAAACCCACGAACTGGCGGCGAGCTATTGGATGACCATGGCTCATCAATGCTTGAGGTGAGCGAAGGCTCTTCCAGATGGTATGTGCCAACAGAAGGACGATTATGGCACAACTCACTGGTAATTGGAATGCTGGTGACGGGAGTAATGTGTCACAACACATAGTACATCAAACCCTGCTGAAAATGGGGCTGCGTAGCCACAGGCTGCTCTGAGTGCCCATGCTAACCACAGTTCACCAGCGACTGCGTCTACAATGGACACGCGAACATTGAAACTGGACCTTGAGTGATTGGAAGAAGGCCATCTGGTCCGATGAATCACATTTCCTGTTGCACCATGTGGACGGCTGGGTATGTGTGCGTCGTTTACCTGGAGAAGCGATAGCACCTGGATGCACCGTGGGACAAAAACAAGCCGGTGGTGGCAGTGTCATGCTTTGCGCGATGTTCCGCTGGAATACCCTGGGTCCAGTCATCCATGTGCCGGGCACTCTGACGTCTACCACTTACCTAAACATCAGTGCTAACCAGGTACACCCGTTCATGGCAGTGGTCTTCCCCTCTGGCAGTGCCATCTTTCAGCAGGATAATGCACCATGCCACACTGCCCGGATTGTTCAAGACTGGTTTGCGGAACATAAGGAAGACTTCCAGGTATTGTCCTGGCCTCCAAATTCCCCAGACATCAATCCCATCGAGCATCTGTGGTTTGTGTTGGAACAGCAACTCCGATCTGCGGCATCTCAAACACGGACCTTACAAGAGTTAAAAGATCTGGTGGTTACGTGTTGGTACCAGATACCACAAGACACATTTAGAAATCTTGTAGAGTCCATGCCTCACTGGGTATGAGCTGTTTTGGCTGCATGCGGAGGACCAACATCATATTAGGTAGATGGTCATAATGTTTTGGCTTATCGGTGTGTGTGTGTGTGTGTAGGGTTGTTAAAATTAAAGTATCCCTATGTAGAGGGCTCTGGAGCAAGTTCTAAGGCTCATACTGAAGAGAAATTTGGACATTTGGACAACAGGTACAATAAAGAATGCGCATGGCATTTATTGGAAAAAAAAAAAATTAGTTACAAAATTTGTCACTGTATCACTGTACGGCACATAACTATCTTAGTTACGATTATGCAAATAATGTAAGTTATTTGCATAATCGTAAGTTATTGCCACAGCGTCACTACTCAGCTCTGCTGTATTGTATAAAAGCAAAGCAGTCTCTTCAAAATCACACAGTAGATGTTTGCCTGCACTACAGCAGTAATGCCAATAATGTTGCAGGAAAAGGCACTATTAGTGAAGCTCTACTATCAGAACAGCAACAATGCAGCTGCGGCTATCAGAGAATTCCAGTGTCAGAAGTGCATAAGGCATGCATGGACCTATGACTGTTTGTGTTGTCCGCAAAATGATTGTGAAATTTGAAGCTACAAGACATCTCGATGTTCAACCAGGTAGAGGTCGAAAATGAGTGGATTCCTCTCGTGGTGAAGATGTGGCTATGGCTGTCGTGGATTTATAAAGTCAATCTCCATGTGGTAGTGCCAGCTGTTTCTCGTGAAGTGGACATGCCATATTCCACTGTAAGGCTAGTAATGCATCAAGTGTTGTGGTACTATCCTTACAAGATGCACATGCTACAGCAGCTAAAGCATGGTGATGTAGATATTCGTTTCACATACACACTTAGTTTCCGGGGCAAATATCACTTGCCATGGAGCATCCTTTGGCGTGATGAAGCCCACTTCTGCTTAAATGGACAAGTGAATATGCACAACTATCGTATTTGGGCAACAGAAAACCCCCGAGTTATCCAAGAGGTCCCGTTGCATTCTCCAAAAGTGACAGTGTGGTGAGGATTTACGGCCACATTCATGATTGGGCCATATTTTTTTGAACAGGTAACACCGACTGGACCCGCACCTATTCCATCACTGGACAGCGATATTATGAAATGTCGGCAAATTTCGCAATATCAGAGCTGCAACAATGTGGGTGCCTTCAGGATACCATATTCATGCAAGATGGTGTGCCACCCCACATCCACCGTTGTCCAAAGATTGCTAAGGCAACACTTTACATACGAATAGGTCATCAGCCGTTGTTTACAGACATCTTGGCCACCCTGATCACCGGACTTCACCCAATGCAACTTCTGGTTGTGGGATTTTTTGAAGGACCAGGTGTATGGGGAAGGATATCAAACTCTGGCAGATCTGATGGATAGCATTAGACGTCATGTACTGGCTATTCCAGTTGACACGTTACGTTCTGCTGTAGAAAATGCTGTTCTTCGAATGGAAACTGTTGTTGACCAAAATGGAGGACACATTGAACAACTGTAGCGCTGTTCAAGTGATTTGTATTGCCACAGCACCACATAGTGACAAATTTTGTAACTAATTTTTTTTCCCCAATCAATGGTGAGCGCATTCTTTATTGTACCTGTTGTCCAAATTTCTCTTCAGTACAAGCCTTAGAACTCGCTCCAGAGCCCTCTACGTAGGGATACTTTAATTTAAACAACACACATAGAATGAACTACCTGAGCCCATCTATTTACCTTTCTGCTTTACTTGTTCCTCCTCCTTGTCCTGTGAGCCATTAGTTTTACGTACGCAATATGCAGGATACTACCATCTTCCTTTACTCAATCTATTTTTCACCTTAACAAAGTTTAGCAGCTTTTCACCACTACTTTGTAAACTATTATATCTCTCAACTATCCTGGGCAGTTTGTGCACCATGTATTTAACAGCGTTCATCATCACATATCGTTTCAATTTATACATCCAGCTAGCTTACAGACACTATACCATTCCCCCACCCCTGATTTCTAACACTAGGAACCTAGTGAATCTACACAAAAATATACTGGCACGCCGCCACCTTGGTCATTTTCAGTCTTACAAGGTAACGGTAAGTTCCTTTCTTCTTGCCTATTCCTACATTTCGATATCATTACTTTAGTTTTTAATTTCTTTTGCTTGCTTCTGTAAGGTCATCCATGATCTGTATGCACTACTAATAATAATTATATTTATTGGTACAATTTATTAGACCTTATTCTAGCCACAAAATTTCGTGCTTAACACGTGTCTACAGCTCACACGCACCATAGCATACAGAGCATGTTGGAAACAGAAGCAAGTACATTGCCATCTTTCTCATAATTTCAGCTGATGACCTCTGACGAAGACACTGAAATTGTGAAAAACACTGCAATATAGTCTTATTTTGGTCGCTTTTTCATATCTTATTTTAATTTTTTGCCAACTACCTGTCTCTTTTTCATATCTTACTTGGTCGCTTCATCCTACCATTTATTGCTACATTCTTATCCATTTCATCGAATTCACTTCTCGTGTATACCGTAGATTCAGTAGGATTAAACAAAATATCTTCTTCACAGCATAAAAAATATATATTTTTTATTATTATTAAATGCCACATAAAACATAAAATCCAATAAATCGGTAATAGAGAAATTAAATTTACTGCAGTTTTGTTAACTTAATTAATTAAAATCAAAATGCCCAACCTTGAATATTCAACATTTCATCTTTAGACTGAACATGAAACTTCTGCTGCAGTATGGAATTCATATTCTCGAGGAATGCAACACTTGAAATCTTGGCTGGCAGAGGTTCGCCTGTATATAATAAAATTTTGAGATTCAATTAAAAATATTTTAACTGAGAGGCATCAGTAAACTACTGTTAGTTTTTTTCCTAGTCAAACAAACAACTCTATATAGTACTTCCTTTGTTAGGTAATTATAAACAGTATACACAAACTAGTTATACCAATGAGAATTTTATGCATCTTACAATTAAAACTAATAAGATAAATGATAGGATATGAAAATTTGTTACAGCAAACTTAAGGAGCCTAAAATTAGTGGAGAAGCAAGAAGAAAATGTGTCCATATTCCAAATGGTTTTTCAGCATTTATACCTGGTAGCAACATATGATTTTTTGGTGGTATCATTCTCAGATTACCTTGGATCTGAAAGCTGGGAAACATCACATTTATAGACATAAAACATGACCTCCACATCCAATTAAATAATCAGAGTGAATGGGCTGTTATTGTATTTATGTGGCCATGTGCTATTTCTGGAACAAAATTTTACAAGTTCAGTAAGAGTTGTGACAAACTATAACTGCAATACATCAAGGAAATTAATATTAGTCACTGTCAGCAAAGAAGATCCATACGATTTCAAGAGAAATAGAGAGCACACAAAACAAGAAGATTTGTTGGGACTATGAATAAATGCTTCCTATGTACACACTAGTCGCTTCATTCACTAACATTACATTTTCCTTTTCTTTTCTTTTGAAAAGCACAAAATTTCTATTTGATAATATGTACTGTTGGAATACTCACACTCGGGAACTTTTTTATACTTTGTATGGAATTCCCACTGATTACTTATCACTGAGGCTGTTGTGGGAGATGTAGAAAAAAAATATCCTCTTAGGTGGAGACATCATCTTTGAAGATTGTTTTTTTAAATAAACTTAGTAGTTATTTATTATTTATTTTTTTCTTTTTGAAAATGGAAAGGTTATTTTGATTCATCCTATATATATTATCACATACTGCCATTTCAAGAGCATGTACAAAAAATTTTGGCACATATCCAGATTCTAAAAATCATATAAATCTGTCCTCTCTAACAGCCGTGTTTATATGACTTCTGATCAATTCTAAATAGTTACACAGTGATGGGTTTTTGAATTTTAAAAAATAGCTATGAAGTTCTGAATGGTAAAAATTTATAAAAATAATAAAATAAAAAATAAGCAGACACTTAACTAGTAAAATGTTCATTCATACTAGGTATGAATCTGCTTATTTTTTATTTTTTATTATTTTCCCTATTTTATTATATACCTGGTGGGAAGTACACTTAATTTAAGATCAACCTTGAAAAATCTACAGTATCAGAGCAATGTTTCCTGCCAACATCACTGGCTCCTGTAATACTTTGGTAATTTACGACACAAATTTCTGCACTTCAACGAGCTACAGGAACCAACAATGATGATGACTGGCTTCACTGACAACCCATGCAACAAACAATACTAAAAATTTAATTTTTAATGTGAGCTGCTGTAATGCTCTTCTTGCCATATGGTTATCCCCTTAGGATAAACAGAAATGTTAAAGTCACAAGACCACACATACATGCACACACTCACATTATTACAAAACTATGTGCAAACAATTCTGACATATTCTAAGTGGTCCCAAATAAGAAAAATAAGTTACATAAACGTGTTGTCTGAAAATGCTTTATTTCATAGTTATTACACAAGAAAGTAACAAAAATCGTTTAAAGTAGTACCATTAACCTAACGATGAAGGGAATGGAGGGGTGAATATGCCAAACCAGCAATAAATAAAGCTAATATCTTCCTTGACATGGTTGTTGTTGTTATTTGATTTTTAGGAGCATTAGCAACTAAGGCCATATTGCTCCGGGAATATGCAGTGGTCATTCCCTGACCTTTCCGCATCCTCCGTATTTGGTGGTCACGGGCTCGAACCCCGGTCTAATCAAGAAGCATGTGCTAGGCACTGCTGCTCCTACCCACCTGGCTATGGAGGTGCCCCCTGACATGGTGCAAGAATATTTAAACAGGTATGCAGTGGCAGACACATGCCCTTTCATCTGCAAAAAGTGCAGTCACTGACTCCAGCAGATTACCTTTAATGACAACAGTTCTATCATTGGCTCCTCCCCTGTTATGCCCAGTGTCTTGGGCATAACAGTTCTGCCATTGGCTCCTTCCCTGTTATGCCCAAGACACTGATTTTGCAATCTGAATACAATTTACTGATGAAATGAGCTTTGTGCTGGGCAGAAAAATTGACTCACACAACTTGCATGGGTGAACATAACAAAAGCCATACGGAGTAATGATAAGTGGTGGCTTACCAAGAGCAATTCTCTATTAACATCTGGTGTGATACTGTGGGCATTAGTTAATTGGGCCACATGTTCTTCCATGGCAACTGACCAGCAAAGCTTATGCCTTTTGGAAGATATTTTACTATTATTTCATGAAGATGTTCCTCTCTGGACGAGATGTGACATACAGTTAATCAGTTCATGCATGATGGTGCACCTACCCAATCTAGTCAATAAGTGAGGGACTTACCTTTATGCTATATCATTTATATCATTTATAAATACAGAAAACAATAGACCCAACACTGAACCCTGAGGGACTCCACTATAACATTAGTCCACGAAGAGCAGTGTCCATTGATTACCACTCTCTGTCTTCTCCCACTCAACCATCCTTTTATCCATAGCAGCAATTTGCCTCCAATGCCACACTGCTCCAATTTGTGCAGCAGTCTTCCATGTCCAACAGTATCAAAAGCCTTTCTAAGATCCAAATATATGATATCAAAGTTATTCCCCGCATCCAGTTGCTTTGTAACCACATCATAGTATCCAATCAAATTGGTCAGACAAGACTTCCCCTTAACAAAACCATGCTGTGTCCGAGCTATAACTGAAGTCTTGTCTAGATGATCCTGCAGTGCTTCTTTAACCAGTGCCTCCATTAATTTTCCTGGAACAGAAGTTAAACTAACAGGTCTATAATTACTTGTGTCACCCTTGATCCTCCTTTGTGAATTGGCATTACATTTGCACATCTCCAGTCCATGGGGCCTCCCCTGAGTCCAGTGAAGCTCTCATAATTATGGCTAAGGGTTTGCTTACTTCCTTTGCTGCCTCCTTTAATATAACAGGATAGATCCCATCCACCCCAGGTGCCTTTTTTATGTTTATCTTGAACAATTTCTCTTCCACTTTCCTCTCAGTTATTACAAAATCATCTAGCTCACTGCCAGAGTTTAATTCACCTCTAGCATTCCCCTCCCTGAATAACTCCTCACATGTGAACGTAGATGCAAAATACTCAGTTTGTTAGCCACCTGAGCAGGATCATCAACACTTGAACCATCAATATACAGTGGACCAATCTGATTCATCCCTTTACTTCTAGAGTTTACATAGGTAAAGGACTCTTTGCTGTTTTTCTTTGCATCCTTTGCCAAGGATTTCTCATAATCTGCCTTTGCTGCCTAATCTCCTTTGTGACTTGGTTACAAACAAGCTTATATCTATCATAGGCTTCCATGTCACCCATTAATTTATATGTCTCCTATGCATTTTTCTGCTCTGCCACATGTCTCATTAGTTCATCTGACATCCATTTAGGCCTAAACCTTGAACAATATTTCTTAGTTGGTATGTAAAGCCTAGCAGCTTCCAAGATTAATTCTTTGAATGCCTCCCATTTTGAGTTTGCTGTTGGTAACATCATCAGTTGGTCCCACCATATAGAATTTAAATACTGTCTCAGACCATCATAGTCAACTTTACGAAAACAAAAACCCATCCCTTTACCTGTGATGGTAGTTACCTCTGAGTAAATCCCACTTAAGCACACTGTGATCACTGCCACCTAGTGGTTGCTTTATCTGCAGATTCTTAATTTAAAATAAATAAATGCACAAGGCATAATACTTTAAGAGTTTGGTATCTATATAATATGGGTGTTTAGAATCACCATAGATAACTCTTAATAAACTACAAAGTAGTTGTTGTAGGCATCATTTGCTCTTTCTCATATTGTGCTCTGCCTTCACGACGAGTTGCCATGATATTGCACTACTTCGAATAAGTAACTCTTCACTAATAGAGAAGACTATTGTTACTGAGAATAAGTAACAATAGTCTTCTCTATTAGTGAAGAGTTACTTATTCGAAGTAGTGCAATATCATGGCAACTCGTCGTGAAGGCAGAGCACAATATGAGAAAGAGCAAATGATGCCTACAACAACTACTTTGTAGTTTATTAAGAGTTATCTATGGTGATTCTAAACACCCATATTATGCAGATTCTTAATGCATGAAGAGTATTACTTCCTCTAGTTGCCTCCCGAACATGCTGATGTAGAAAACAATCATCCAATAAATCCACAAAAGCCTTGCTAGTGTGTGAGTGACAACCCATAAATTCCAGTCAATATCCGGGAAATTAAAATCCCCCATTATAAGACTCTCTGATTTACTTCCCCACTCTATTTCCCTGTACAGTTTTTTTTTATACTCATCAGAGTCATTAGGCCTATAACACACACCTACTCTCAATTTTGATCTCTCAGTGCTTATGTCACACCAGACTGACTTCTTATTCTGTGTATCCTTCCTGTATACACTATACTCCGCAAATTCCAGTTCTGCATTCCTTATATCTGTGTGACACCACATCTGTGTATAAAACATGTATAAAATAAAAAATAAACACTACAACTGAAGTGAGAATTATGGTTGGCACTCTTTTTCTGTATTATTTGTCTCAAAGCTATCTGTCGGGCTAGCTGTTATCTTGCCTGTTTGCCGTTAAATTTTAAATTTAGCAAAGGTTGCCTCTATGTTTATAATTTGGACATAGTTAAACAGGCAGATAACAATTAGAAACAGAGAGCCTTGCTAATTATTGGTGGGATATGTTGAATGGCGTTAGCCCTCGAAAAAGTGCCATTCAATGTATCTGATTATCAATAATTAGCTACATAATTATTTTATTTTATAATATTGCTAATTATATGTTTATTTATTTATAGGGTATAGCAATGTAAACCAACACAGGTTATATTAGTCTTTACAGGTTCTTTTGGCCTTATGGCCTGCTTAGTACTTTTATGCCAATGTTTTAATACACTTTGAGTACCTATATAGCAGGGGTGGGCACGCATGAGGTCAATGAGAGCCGCATTCCGGTTTTTCTTATATTATAAAGAGCCACACCATAGTTACATAGTATTAAATACACAAATTCAAATTTAATTTAATTTAATTAATATGATTACATATTCTACACAAGTCCTAAGTGCTATGTAAAATGTATACATATATAAGAAAATATAATTAAGAGAAAGAAAATACAAAATTTTAATCATAAAAATAAAATATAATGAAAATGCATTAATAAAAAGTATAACATTTAACGAAGACCTCTGGTCAAATCTTTGAAATTTGGCGTAAAATTTGTTAAAGCCGTTCGCAGCAATTCAGTGAGATGATGATTGGTCAACTGTGAACGATATTTCGACTTCACGAACTTCATTGTGGAGTACAAAGATTCACAGCAATATGTTTTACCAAAAATTGAAATTAGACGGCAAGCAGCTTTCTTTAAATGTGGATATTTTGATTCTGGCACGAGTTTCCAAAATTCAATTATAGATGTAGATTTGTGCTGCATTTGCAATGCCTGATCCTCTTTCTTCTCTAATAACTCCAGTTCCCAAGCCGCTTTTTCAACGAGTATTATTTCAGAAATTGGAAATCCATCTTCAATAATATCACAAATAAATGGGTTCACAAAATGTGCAAATGTAGATTTCAAACTTTTCAAATCTTCAAACCTATGTTTGAAATCTGCTTGCAATTCTTCCAATTTTTCTTTGTATTCGTCTAACTTTTCTTCTTTGATATTAATTATATTATATTTGCTTTTACTCGTGGAAAATTATTAAATATGTTTGCAAATGTTCTGTAATGTCTGTAAGGAACACTAAGTCAGAAAGCCAAGTTTCATTTTCTAATTCTGGGTATTTTTATTTTCCTTTTTCTTTTGTAAATGTTACGATAGGATTTAGGAGTTCCACAAAACGGCTCAAAACATTGTAAGTTGACAGCCATCTTACAACACACCATAGGGATAAATCACTGGGTAATTCATCTGTTTCATCATTCACTCGCAAGTCTTCTAAAAAGTTCTTAAATTGACTTTCCATTATTGTGGAACATCCTGAATGTCTGTAGATTCGTTGAGAGCTAAACTAAATGCAGTACAATTTTTCAAATCACACATCAAACTATTTTCAACATTTTTACTAACTGCACCAATACGACGCTAATTTGTACGGCTTGACATAGGAATCTGTGCAATCAATTTGTGCAGTTTTGTATTATCTGGATCCAAAACTTTAACCACTTCTTCCAAGTGTCGTTTAATAAGTTCACCTTCTCCATATGGACGTTTGGCACGAACAATATTCCAAGCTATCAAAAAACTAGCTTCATTTGCTCTGTCATCTTCGCGACTAAAAGAAGACAAGAGTCCTTGTTGCTTATGAAGATCAGATTGCAAGGACTTAAGTTTCTCTGTTCGCAAATTTGAATTGAGTGGATATTGAGTTGAAAAGGGGGGATGACTTACTTCGTAATGTCGACGTAAATTGCTTATTTTGTAGTTTGAAATTGTAACTTTACAAATAAGACACAACGACTTTCCATTATTGTCAATAAAAGCAAAATTTTCTACCCATTCTTCTTAAAAGATTCTATTTTCTTGTTCGTATTTTCGTTCTTTGATATTTTCTGAGGTCATGTTATCAAAAAATTTAAATAAATTTAATTCCAAAGTCTGAAATTGAAACAAAATAATTAAATTACTTTACAGCGCGGAAAAATTACACTCGTAATTTTTCCGATTTTTACGCACAAGTCAGTGATGGTGCCAGCAGTGTAAATGCGCGCGGATTTATTTATAATCAAAATAAAAATAGCAAAATATCTAGAGATAAAAATAAAATAAACACAACGTAAAATCCGTATAACAAAATATTAATTCCTTAGTTAATTTAACAAGATTCAGTGAAAAAAGTTCTGAAATAATAAAAAAAAACCGGTTTAAATTTTCAATGAAAGCCGCACTTAACTCAACGAAGAGCCGCATTTGCCCACCGTTGCTATATAGTATCAATTATACTCTTACAGAAGTAATTATATATATATATATCCTCCCCCTTATTTTCAACCCTAGAATACAACTAAATTTTTTGCATGCAGTTGCGAAACACATATACACAGAATGTTTCAAAAGTGCATGAAAAAGTTCTGGGGGTAAGCAAATGCCATTACATGACTTTGAATTTAATTAAGCTCAGATAGCTACTCAAAGGCACGTTCTAGGATCCAAAATAAGAAAAAATTGCTATATATGTCTGAATTGTGGCTGTTCAAATAAAAAAAAAAAAATGAATATGGGGTTTGAATGTTAAATAAATAATAAAATTAACATCTTTTTATTTCACATTCTTGGGCACTCCCTGCTACAGCCTAGTTTGGTCAGGAGAGTGTGCATTACAAATGATTAAAACAAATGTATTTATAAAAAAATCTACAATTCATATTCAGTCAAGTTAATATTAGAGAATTACACTGCATAAATACTCAGAATCACCATTTCAGTGTTGTATATTATAATCAAAATCTAAATTATAATAGTAAAATTATAATATATTTATGTTATAACTGTCCCCTATTATGCAAACAATTTAACATAAACATAAGTTAAACATGTCCCAAATAAAGTTTTAAATGCCACAAACCTGATTGTATCTTCTTATATAGACGTAATAAGTAATTGCTAGTTTGTTGAAGAATAACATTGTTATCTCCTTCAAAAGTGCAATTAGCATCATTGTTGTTTCTTAGGTCTCCAAATCCAGATGCTAAAAATAAATACTTGTAACTATTAATCTAGATTCTTAACTTATTTATATATATTTTTTGAGGAAATAATTAAAAGCTACTAAATCATTATAATTAAGCATTTATTAAACAAAAAAAAAAAAAATACATAAAATGTAACTGAAAACAAATTAAAATAATTTCATCTCAATGCATATAAAATACAAATGAAGAGCACACTTTGCAAGCCTCGTCAACTATCTTCAACATGAATGCTCTTTTATAGTTTATGCAGACTAGGTACATGTGTATTATCATGGTCATCTGGGTTTCATTGCAAAATGTTCCATAAACTATTCATAAGAAAGCAGGTTATGGAATATAGTCCATGTATCTTAATTTTTACTCTCCTTGGTAAATGAAAGTACCAGTCTCTCTAGTAGTAATTCAAATGTCTTTCTAGAAATGACAGAGTCCTGATGAAATAACAAATGAACTAGCTGCATGGGTCAATTAGTAGATGACACATTCTGAGGCATCAGATTCCATGCCATTTTGACAACAAAATAATGCAATGTGCATTAATTTATATCATTTTTTGAGCATATCTTGAGAAAAATACAGCAAATTGTTTCACTACCATGAAAATATCACAGCTTAAATCCAGCTAATTCAGTGCTGACGAAAACAAAAGTAGGAGAAAACATTCTTGTCATAGAGCTATTTGGAATCTATTAGTAGGAAAACCCTTTACCTTTGCGGAATTCAGAGATAGAATCTGTATTAGCAACAATGATGTAACATTAAATGCAAATCTGAACTTTTAGAAGCTTGTGGAAACAGGCCCAAGTACAAAAAAGTAGGGGGAGTGGAAATGTTCAGTTTCCTGGGCCTCAGTTTGGCAGAAAAAAGTTTAACCCTGAAGGCAAAACTAAAAATAAACAACCTTTGAGGATAATCTAAACGTGGATTTGTATCTGGGCTCATAAATTTGGTTGGGTATTAGGTGAAATCCATATAATGAAATCTGCTTTTTTTTTTTTTTTTTTTTTTGATTTGGTAGTTGTTGGCGCATCGGCTTCTGTGGCCATATTGCACCTCCCAAGGTTTTTGCAGTACTTTGATCCAAGCCCGAGGCGGGAATCGAACCCGCGACCTTTGGGTTGCCGGGCAGGTACTTTACCCACTCGGCTAGCCCGGTCGGCATGAAATCTGCAGGCTTGTTATTAGTGCATGAAGTTACCCAGTCTTAATACTGAGACAAGAACTCTTGTATTTTGGCTGACTTCTAAAATTATCAATGTTATTTTAAAGCTAAAAATGAGTACTAGTTATTAAACCTAGCCTACGTACTTTTATTCCTTAAGCAATATCAAGCAGAAAAAAAACAATTGAACAATCATTCAAAAAATGTTATTTAACATTAAAAGGTATTTAATTACCTTTGAGATAGCCATGGCCTCCACAAGCTTCCCGGCATTCTTGAATAGCATCTCTTGCAAGCCATCCACTCATTGCCTTAGCCACACAACTGAGGGAATGAATTTCTGCTCTTTCTTCAATCTAAAAACAGTAATTTCTTCATTATAATAATGATCCACATGTATTAAATACTATGATGACAGAAAGCAATATCAAGCCCTAGCAATATTGACCCATAGCATTGTCGCTGTTACGGAAATTACATTAGGCATCCATGTAACTAGTCACTGATTGCAATAAAGATATACTACTAGAGGGCAAATTAAGAAAATCAGATCTTAATGTAAATATATCAACACATTGTCATATGAGCTAACAGCATTTTTATGGAAATTTATTTAGAAATTGGCCATATAGAATTCATTAAATAGATATGTAATTTTTTTTAATGACTAAAGGAATTGCAAATTACAGTCTGCAGATTACTTTTGGCATGCTAAATTATTCAGGTTAAGTTTAAGATAAATAATGAAAAATTACGGACTGCTTCAAACTTCTATTTCTGATGCAATTCCACCCCCACAAATTTTTGAGTAAGTTTTAAGGAGAGTTGAAATATATTGTGAAAGGGACATACATGATGTTATGCAAAACGATAGCCAAACTCTAGAAGGTTGTAAATTAGGTGAGTTTGAACCAAAATGTTATATAAATATGCATCTCATTCTCAAGCATTAATAATAATAAAAAATAGTTTACTTTTAATGACATTACATATGTAGCATATTATCACTCAAGCAACCTGTGTAGCCATGTGATATAAGAGGTTCCTACAGCACAGTATATTGTAACTGCACAAGAGGATATGAATAATTAACTAGCATCAAAACTTATTAGAAGTAAAACCGTTAAACAGACTAATTATAATTATGACAGGTGAGAATTAGGAATCATACTGACAACTTGTACTGTGCTAAGAATGATTTTTTAAATAAATACTTTCACATTTATAATTTTTATTCTTCTCTATAAGAATAAGATTGTCTAGTTTAATAAAATGAAGTGTAAGAACCATAAAAAGTTAATCTAAGGGTCTAATCCTGTTAACACGTTCGCTGCCATCTATATTTGAAAGAACTCGTTCAATGTGCTATAATTTTCAGAATGTTGAGAAATGACAACATTCTGAAAATTCATAAATAATGGTTGAAAAGTTAATGTAGGGCATTTATAACTAAAAGCAAACACTTACTTTTTCGGGCTGAGCTGCAAATTGGAACAAAACTCATAATTCTATCAAAAGTTTATTCTATGTACATAAACTAATCTCAACACAAGTAAGTAAATAACAAATAAAAATGTGTACCAAGCAAGCTATAAACAAAAATGAATAGTTAATGCTAATAGTCCAGAGTTCAATCAGCACGTTGACAGAATCAAGCAGTTCATTTCACATGCCTTTACATTTACATCACTCGTATATTGACTGCTTAAGAATTGCCACCTATATGCATTATGGCACAGTACTTGTGGTACCACTGAATGCTTATATGCAGCAATCAGTTTAACAAATAGTACCACTGATGGTTTTAGCCTATATTCTTCAGTGACACATGACAAGCAATTTTTGACCTTACAGAGGAAGAGCACATGGTTTTTTATTATATAATTTTGCAAAAGTATTAAGTTCTTGTATCTTGAAGATCTCAATCACGGGCTGGAAATTAGATGGTACATTTGAAACTTTTAGATGGTATAAAAATCCTGCTTTGAGACTGGCTATTTGAATATTTGGCTAAGAGAAGAGATTTTAGTTTTGAGATAGCTCTCCAAACCAAATTTCAGCTATACAGACAACTGATTAGTATAGAAACGCTGTCACATATTTCATAATGATTCAGGATAATGAGACATGAGCAAGGTCCTGTCTAAACAACTACAGTTTTCCAAGCAGAATACTTTCTGAATGGAATTTAATATTCAAAAGAATTTTGAATAAAAATTTGTCAAAGCCTGGAAACTGTTTCCAGTTGGAAAGGGTTCCCAGGGTCATCACCGGCACTGATGAGAAGTTACACTCCTGAAAAACCAGAGTACAAACTTTAAACTTCTTCATTCATATAATTTCCTGTTGACTATTTATTTCAACACTCTGGGCTATTATAGTACCAGAGGGCAGGAGCTATCTATTTCTATCCTAAATATCTCATAGCAAAGTTTTCTAGACAAGTTGAAGTAGAATAAAATAAAATCTTATAAAAGTAGTTTAAAAATTTTGGAATTTTTTTTTTGAAATTTCCTTACCAGAAATGGTGTTCTTTCTCCTGATAGCATGGCCATATAGTGTTTTGCAAATTTATAATAAAGACAAATGAAATAATGATACACCACATAAGTTGCTGCTACATACGGAATTAATCGCCATTGCTAAAACAAATAGTTTGAAAGGTTAACATTTACATACAAAAATATCATTATCACTGCAATCATAAATATTTTTATAATGACAACTAACAAAACTAAAGTCACATACCAAGTAAATAGATAAAGAGAATCTGGGAAAGCCAGGTACTTATGAACTATGTTTTTATCTTCCTGTATTATTCTTTTAAATTATTAAGGGGGAAGGACTATTTTTCTGTTTGTCGCTAATAGAGAAACTTCAACTGAATTCATTAATAGGAATGCAAACTAGATAAAATTTCCTATCCCCCCCCCCTTTGTGTGGTTTGACTAATTCTTTCTTATTGCTTAAGGGAGGGAGGAAAGAAGATATCACCATCTGTTCCTGTGCATCACACCATCATAAACCTACAATATGAGAAAATCGAAGAATGAGAATATGAAATATCAATTCCAACTGGGTAAAAGTTTCAACCAAGACTCATAACTGATTGCCTGAAACTTATAGTGCTATGGTGTTATCTGAATGTCAGTTATTTGTGTGATGGAAGAAAAACATTTGAAAATGATCTCAGGTTGAGTTAGCCTTCCTCATATGCAATACAAAAAATACCAGCTGGGTTTGTGAAATTTTCTAAAACAGCCATTGCATTATCTTAAGGCTCTTGGAAAAGTGAAAAGTTCTTGCTAGACTTCTGTTCCCCAAGTCAAAGAAGATTTCTTTTCCAAAACTCAAACAAGAAATAAAAATTTGTGACATGGGCATTTAAGACAATCAAATGCCCTTGACTGAACTTACAACAAGAATTACATAAAGGTTAAGTGTTGAGGTGTTTTTTGGAGCTGCTCCAATGACCCTCAGCAATACTGGCAATGGTGTAATTAATGCAGGAAAAAACTACTCTAGAGGAAACAAATGTCAATAGTTCAGAAGTAGCTTTTATTCTTTTTTTTTTTTTTTTTTTTTAATACAGCCAGTCTTGAAAATTGAGACAATCTGTATGCCAGACTCACGAAATTTGAATGGCATGTTAAGACTTCTCTATGTAGTTACCACTTACAATTATGCATTTTTCCCCATTGTGTTTCAACCTGAAAAATTCCTTCCATGTAGAAGTCTGTATTTTGCTCAAACCACTCTGTCACTGCCTGTTTCAGACATTCATCATCCACAAAAATGTTCCGCGAAGATGCTGATTCAATTTTCCAACAAGTCAGATGGGGTGAATAAGGTTTGTTTGTTTGTTTGTTGTTTGGTTTTTAGGAGCATTAGCAACTAAGGCCATATTGCTCCGAGGATATGCAGTGGTCATTCCCTGACCTTTCCGCATCCTCCGTATTTGGTGGTCATGGACTCGAACCCCGGTTTAATCAAGAAGCGTGTGCTATGCACTGCTGCTCCTGCCCACCTGGCTACAGAGGCGTCGGGGTGAATAAGGTGGATGCAGTAACTCAATGTCACAGTTTTATCCTTTTCAAGGAAATCAATAAGAAGTATTTGACTTATCAAGACAATCCCAGAAGACTGTCAACAGAATTTTTACAGTTGAGGATTGAATTTTTTTTTGACGTGGGTGACCCAGCATGTTTCCACTACATGATGAAAAATTTAGATTCTGGATCAAAGTAGTGAACCTAACATTCATCATTATGCTGATGAATGGCTATTATTTGTTAACAAAGTCTTTGAATGCCATTACATTTGACAAAGTAATAGAGGATTTTGGAAGTGTAATGTGAAAATAATTTTAGTCAATCATCAGCAGTAACTATTTAGACAAAAAACCCTTCATTCATAGTGCCATGCTCCAAAAGAGAGCTGGAAATGTTCATTCTTGCCTCTTTGTAACTGTCACTCAGCATTCTTGGAACCCACCAAAATGACCTTTGTCACGAATAGCTGCTCGTGTAGGATGGCATGAATTGGCCAAGGGATAATCTTTACTTTCTGTTGAATGTTCATTTTATGGCCTTCCATAACTAATTTATGCACACCTTGTTGACCATTTCCTCAATTTGGACCATTGCTGGATGCCCAAATCCTTGGGTCGTCATCTTTGACGCGCTCTCTCTCTCTCTCTCTCAGCCATACTTAAATCCAATAAACCGAACGTGGACTGCACTGCTGGAGTAGATTTCACCATGTATATTGTTCAAATATTGAATAATTTCAGGTAATCCCACATTCTCTTTTCTTAGGAATGCTCATTGCTCAAATTTTTCCATTTTTGGCTTCACTGTCAGCAGACTTCATAATCACACCTGCCAAAAAAAAAAAAAAAAAAAAAAAAGTTATATGGCTGAAATTTTGTACAGATACTACTAAGACTATCTTCTATTACTATGCTTATTTGTACCTTTGTGCCTAAATCTAGAGTATATGTTTGACAAAATAGTTTTGAATACTTATTGTATCACTAAGCATATAACGATCTGTGTTATTCTGTTGGTTTTTAGCTCCAGATATTTGAAACCTAATACTGTATGGAACCAGTACTAATAAGGTGCACAGAATATGAATTGTAGAAAGATAATGCAATGTTCTGGCAGAGAAATGGAGCAATGTTGTTACTACGTTGACTACAGCTACCACTAATCTTGGAAAACTTTCCTGAATATCACATCGTAAACCTTAAATTAAGAAAAAGCAAACTAAAACCACATACTTTTCAAGTTTATATAACATATGATTGAATTCCACTAGCTGTCAGTCATGATTAGCAAGAACCTTTATTTTGTTGTTATTTGGTTTTTAGGAGCATTAGCAACTAAGGCCATATTGCTCCGGGATATGCGGTGGTCATTCCCTGACTTTTCCGCATCCTCCGTATTTGGTGGTGACGGGCTCGAACCCCGGTCTAATCAAGAAGCGTGTGCTTCGCCAGCAAGAACCTATTGAAAGATATGCATCACAAGTTTGATTATCAACATTACCACTGCAAATAATACAATTCTGCCTGCCTTGCTCTCTGCAACATTTGCAAACATAGTGTCATATCTTGAGATAAGAGGAAATAACTTTAGAAAACTTCTATAATACAATCACCTTCACATCTACAATAATTAAATAGTATCCAAACTTATCTATTTGAAAGTAAAAGCTTTGAAGGTACATATTTGCCAAATTTGTTTTTTTCATCAGTAAATTCCTGCAATGTTTATAATTATTTATTTGGGCCCACTGTGTGTGAATCACCCTGTACTTGGAGAAAACACTTTACTGCATAAATTATCTTATACATTTAATAGAGCAATTTGGATTAAAACACATCTTAAATTTAATTAGAACTTAATGTTGCAGCTCTTCACTGAGAGCCTTCAAGTAATTAGCATTTTTAAGCATAAAACTGTAATTTTGAGGAACTTGCCATTAGTTGCACTGGTTAAATTTCCATAATTAATAATTAAGCTCCAGAAAATACAGCAATCCAGGCTTAACAAGATTGTGGGAGAACAACAGAGGGCATAAAATTAGATGATATGTAAAAAAAAAATAATAATAAAAAAATAAAATTTATTGTTTAGGTTTTCATATTACAAATCAAAACTAAAACTGTTATTGTCTACAGTCACTTTAATTGCCTCTTGCATTCACCCAAAGAATAGAAAGATCGTTAAGAATATGTCATACTACAATGCTTATTTTAGCAGTGATATCTAATTATGTAGCCAACACAGAACCTATTACTACTATCAGTCTTCAACATCATACTCATTTAGTTGATTAATATTATAAAATAAACATGCATTGTAACAAACACGAAACATGAAATACCTGTAGCTGATATTCAAGAATGGGCATTTCTTCACTGGAAGGTTTCCCAAACTGACGTCTTACAGCAGAATACCTAACTGCTATTGGAAGACACATCTGCAAATAGGAGACACAAATACCCAAAATCCCAATACGTCCCATTGACAGCATTCCAAATGTCTCTCCACTTCTATGGTTAGCATTCTAGAAAAAGATTATATTTGTTTATTTAGAGCTATGTATTATGTGCAGTTGATAACTAGCTGATTAAATTGTATATGCTGATTCTTTTTTACAATAGAAAGTATAAATAATGTATTACTATAATTTGTTCATCCTCAACAAAGAAAAAAACAAAAACCACAAGCTAGGAATCTAAGGATTGCATTGTATTTCAGGTACATCTGAATGTTGTTTCCTTAAATTAATAACCTTTTCTACTTGTATTTAATTATTCTTAAGTATCATTCTAAATAGATGTGTTATGAAATTTAATGAAATCCATTAAATATAACACACAGTATGCTTAACAAAAATTGAAATACATTCAGTCTTCGTATAACATGTGTTTACACTACACAAATTCGATCATACACTATTTATAAATAGGGGAACAATGTCATATTTAACACGAACCAAATTCACTTATGCACAATTTGCCTTTGTGTTTACAAGAAGTGGCAGTCGAATATGGGAATCACTCCAACTGAACAACAACACAATAAGAATGAAGAGAAGATTCTGTTTATTTATTTATGTTTTTTATAAGACTGAAGATTTTAGTAAAGGGGAAACACATTTCACCATAATAACAAAAACCCACACAATTCCAGCTATTATATTGGTATTATTGCAAATGTAATTAAATTGAGTTTATTATCCGTTTATAACAGATTCCACTAGCAGAAATGCAACTGGAAATTTTTTTTTTTATTGTTTTATGGTAGTGACCTCTATAAACGTGCTTTAGTAAAATGTGGTAATAGTGTGTTTCTGCCTTTACGGTGTTGTTTATTCAGTTGCTACAAGCACGCAGCTTTGTTTATGTGTATCAAGCAAGCCTTCTCATTTTGTAATTGTACTTTATTCCCTAAAAATGAGTAAAATACTTGAAAAAGGTGCGAAAAGGAAGCATCCTGGTGAAGATACTACAGATTAAGAGAGAAAAATAAATGCAATATTGATAGACAGAGGCAGACTGGGTCAAAAATTCTTACTGGGGGAAAACTTGTAGTGGCCACTAACTAGTGTTTATGGCCAAAATCGCACTGGCCTCGGGGCCAATTGGGGTTTCCCCCGGTAAGGCTTATGGCCAGTTCGCCTCTGTTGACAGAGCAAAAATACGAAATTATGAAACGCTTTGAGTGAAATGAAAGAACATGTAATATTGTGCATGCTACAGGCCTAAATGAGGCAATACCGAAAACAATTAGAAAGAATACAGAGAAAGTAAAAACAACTTTCATAGCAGGAACAACTCAAAGTGTAACAAAATCCATTAGATCAAGACACAAAGAATTGAAAGAGATGGAACGTCTATCATCTGTTTGGATAGAAGATCAAACAAAGAACAAGTTTTCTTACGATAGAAACAAAAGCATTTGCAATAATTTATTACGTAATAAAATACTTATATATTTTATTATGATTATTTATTGCATTTGGTAATATTTTGGTTACAAATGTGTTCAATTTTGGGTGGTTGGCACCTAACCCTATTTTTCCCCATAAGGCCTATTATTTATATTGCATGATTTTGCATTGCTTGAGGGTTTCTAGGAATGTAACTATTGTGTTATACTAGGACTGACTGTACAATACATATTTTAAAGATCTTAAAAATTAACAGAATAAAAAAAATACAGCAAAACTTGGTTAATATGAATCCAAATACATCTGTTTTGATTTAATTGGGTCAGGTACAAGTTCAGAACATGTAATACAAGTGCCTAAAAAAAGGAAAAAAAAACACAAGAGAATTTTTTAGATACTCGTATTAACACTGTGGAATTTTTTCAATTCTCATTTAAAAATATAACAATCTTTGTGGTAGATATTGAAGAGTAGCCAGTTAATACATTAATTTAGTCAATATGGGAAAGATAAAAATTGTACTGTGAAGAAAACAGTACCTACAGCAATACCTGTACCACAATACTGTTCTTTTTTTGTTGTACAATAGAGAGTACTTACACCTGCCATTTATTTTGAATTGCATGGTGACAATTTTTTTTGCATATCACTTTCAGTATAATTCAAAACTAAGTTTTTATTTTATTGTATTTATTATTATTTTTTATGAGAACCCCAAACACCATGGAGCCCATTTGGGATGCCCACTATCCAACAAGCAATAAATGTGCTCAGGAGTGGGATGCCATGGCTACCCAGACACTATACCCACACTGATACCAGCCTAAATCCTGTCCTTCGGACCATGAGGGTAGGGGCATGGCATTGACATAGTTGATCCTTGCAGGCAAACCCACCATCTAATTGATCCTGGGTGAGCCATCCCAGGACCACCCATCTTGTTGAAGCAGGGGCCAAAGTGGTGTGTTTATGCTGGGGCACATTGGAAACTCATAAAAGGGGATCCCTCAACCACTAGATCCCCTTTTATGAGTTTCCAATGTGTGTAGTAGGAATTTGGCAAACATGCCAGATTCCTATAGTGTTAAGTGTTAGCCTGGAAACTAGGCTGTGGGCATTGGATTCCAGTGATGCTAATCCGGAAGGTCCCTCGCCACGTACAAGTGTCCGCATCAAGATGTTTCAGAAAAGTGAAAATTTTGAAGCACAGCAAGGTATCATTCTGAATTCATTATATAGTAAACCTTCGCTAATCCGAATGTTGGATAATCCAGATCGAAATATGAGAGTTCTGTTCACAGTTGAGTACTTTGAAAGACACAGGATTTAGGAAGGCAGATGAGTAACTCTTACTGCATGCTGACTGACTATGCAGATAGAGACTGAACATACATTGCACAATGTTACTACTCTGTGATTCACTGCACTGCCTTGCATGTTGTTCAGTATCGTTGTTGATTCTGAGTCGGACAGATGTTATTGCTTATATCGCTTTGTTTGCGTACTTCTTTATACATATATACACTGCCCTACCATTGATATCCAGACACCTGCCTTTAGACAAAAAAAAATTGCTTTTATTGTGTCGTTTAATATTTTGTGCTGAAACCTTTTGCTCTTATGACGGCTTTCAATCTTCGTGGCATACCCTCAATCAACTTTTTATAAATGTCAGGGGATATGTTTCTCCACTCGGCCTTTAACGCAGTCACCAGTTCGGCCTTGTTCTTTGGGCGATCTCGACATGCACATACCCGACGATCCAATACATCCCAAAGATGCTCGATAGGGTTCAGTCAGGACTCTGGGCTGGCTAATCCAACTTTTCCATACCTATATCCTCAAACCACTCTGTTACTACCTGAGCAGTATGGCATGGCACGTTGTCTTGCTGATACAGGTATGGGCCTTCACCAACATATTGCCATAATGTTGGAAGTGCATAATTGTCCAGTCTGTCCTAGTATTGCACAGCATTCATGGTTTTGTCAATAACAACTAATGGGCTCAAGCCAAAACATGAAAGGAGCCCCATACCATGACACTGCCTCCACCAAACTTCACTGTTGGGAGGATACAATCAGGAAGGAACTGTTCCCCCGGCATTCGTCACACCCAGAAACGACCATTAGACTGATGGAGTGCGAACCTTGACTTGTCTTTCCACGGCTCTACAGTCCAGGATTTGCACTTCTTACACCATATTAATCGGCATCTAGCATTTCTTGAGGTCATTAATTCTGTTGAACATGTCATCTTGCATGCCCACTTTTGCAATTGTCTGTTTGAAGACCAGTGTGCATATTTATAGCAGGTTCTGTGACATGTTTCATGCATAGGACCAGTTTCCCCATCCATGGAGGAGTGTCCGGATATTAATGGTAGGACAGTGTGCATGTGTACATAAGTTAACATATTTTATATAATTATGGGCTCTAAAGAATTAAAAAGTGAAATAAAAAGAAAACACTTTACTTTAACTATCATTAACAATCTCAAAGTGAGAGAACAACTTGAAAATGGTGTTCCTGGAAAAAAAAAGTTGCTGAAGAATTTGGTATTGGCCAACAGGCTTTCAGATATTAAAAAACAAAAAGAATCAATACAGACATTAGCTTTAAAATTCGATGTGGGGAGTGATAAAAGATCAAATAGACAGACATTAAAGAAGTCAAAAGAAGTGTTGCTGGAAAAAGCTGTATTTAAGTGATATTCACAGCAACGATCAAGTGGCACTGGCATCACGTGCCAATGTTGCACACCTGATAAATGTATAAAAAGACAAGACAATACATTTTTCCATCTATCGATGGATAAATGTATTCTTTTTATAGTTTTTAAATAAAGCTCTACAGTGATATTTTTTTTATTTATTTTCATCAGCACCACCTATACCATTAAATTTTTCATTTTATTGTGTTCTAAGTTTTTTTTTGTCTTTTGGGGCTATCTTTTTCTTTACTAATCCAGATTATCGCTTAATCCAGATGACATCACCCCCAATTACTCCAGATTTAGCAAGGGTTTACTGTATTTTGCAAAACGTATGGGCCAGAAATTCTGTCATACATAGTCTCTACTACACTTTCACTTTTATTTTAGGATGGCTTTTCTTCACTGTTTCCTGTGAATTGTGTGATCCCAAAAAAGGCTATAATTTGTTAACAAAGTCTTTGATATGAAAAACATGAAAAAATGCCATTACATTTGACAAAGTAATTGACAAAGTGGAATGTGAAAAAAATTAATTAATTTGGAATCTCTCTTAATTTTTTCCCCAATATGAAATAATACACTGCATTAAAAAAAAAAAACTAAAATAACCATTTCTAAATTTTTGCAGTATTCAGATGATAAATTAATAGCAAGTTAGAGAAGTTAAGATATATGAACATATTTTTATTTAAATACAAGTTATCACATTTCAGCTTCTACCTCTTTATGAGAAGTTTCTTGGAGAATAACTTTAACTTCAGGCTTGTTAGATTTATCACTAAAACAGGATGATACATTATCTGGACAAAATTAAAGTAAGGTCACATTGTATTCATTATGCTGTCTTTCTAACTGTGGAGTGAATTTCAAAAAGAGTAACATTTTAATGAACAACAATTGTACTCATACACATTTTATAATTTTAACAGCTGAGTATATAACTAATAATAGAATAGAATATAACTAAGAAAAAAAAAAAAAATTGCCAATTTTAAGTGAACCAAATATAAAAAAAAAAAACTCATTTAGAGCAATCTTACTTTGAGAGAAGAAACATAAGTCCCCTCAGGTGTTACTTTTCCAGTCTTACTAAGCATGTTTTCTCTTGAAATATGATAGTGATCAAAGATCAGGAACCTAATATCATAAAATGCTTTAGTGAGCACATAGTATAACACACATTTCTACTACATTTTAAAGATTTTAAATAATGAATTTAATTTAATAAAAAATTTATGCACAAGTTACAAATGAACAGTGGAATTTCTAATCACCATATTTCAGAAAAGAGTGCGCTTTCAACTTTAAAAATGAAAAACAGGCCCTGCATGCTTTAAATATAATGGTGATGAATTTAATTCAGTTCATATAGCAGTCATCTAGAAGCATTAATAATAAGTTCCACAGTGAAAGTTTTAACAGCTTCTGCTTTATAACTCTCAGCAGCCCCTAATTAAAACTGTCCACCATATTCTGACATTTTTATGCAACTATACTCTAAAATTTGAGCTGTTCAGTTAAATTTGCCATCATTAGTATTAGCCATATGATGCAAGGAAGCCCAAGGCTGCTGCTACACTGAGCAAAAATAAAAAATAAATAAATAATATAAAATAAAAATAAATATCTATTTGACTCCCTCCTCACATAGGTACCTATCCAGCTGACCTTTGAATCTTCCCAAGATATATGCCTCATCACCCATGGAGAAAACTTCCTGCAATCTAGTCTAAGCTCTTCCCTGCAATTTAAATTTATGGTCCCTAGTTCTGGTATCACTCATGACTGAAAATTTCATCCTCATTCATTTTATTTTTTCCTCTCAGAGCTTTATACACCTCAATTAGGTAAAAGTGCCTAGTTACCAATCTCTGTGCTCTATATATTTCAAATCTTTCCTCCTTACGATTGTCATTCGGACCAGACATGATTCTCATTTTTGAAGCCTTTCAAGAAGCTTAATTTCTTTTTTTATGTGCAGCCTCCATAACTGAACACAGTATTCCAAGTGCAATCTTACAATTGCCTTAAACACTGAGATTATGATCTTCCTACCTCTACAAGCAAATGTTTGATAAATCATTGATAGGACACTATGGGTCTTCCTTGCTGCTAGCCTACAGTGCTCAAAGAACTACATTTTTGACTGTGTTGACTTCCAAATCCTTTCTTCTTCTACTGTTTTTAATTCAACCTCACAAGTGGGTAAATTATTTTGGAATTACTATCATGTACAATTTAGATTGATTCTATTAGCTTTCTCAGAAAAACATAGAGAGGGGTAATTAAAGTAGATTACTCAAACTTTAAATTTATAAAAGACACACAGTTTAAGTGTAATAAAAAATTTAGATATACACTATAACCAAAAGTATTTAGAAGCACACAGACACCCAAAAAAGGGTTCTGAACTCACAAAACCTAATACATAGTAGGACCACCTTTGGCCTATATGAAAGCCTTAATCCTACTGACAAAAGCATGTTTTCTATAATTTCTGGTAGGTGCTGGCCAGGATCTGCCAACTTTTCTCCATAACTACCACAGCCAGTTTGGAAGAAGGCTGTTTTGACCACAGCTCTCTAATGCTCCAACCCATCCTAAGGTGTTTATAATAGGGTTGAGGTTTGGGCTCTGGGTTGGCCAGTCCAACTTTTTGTCATCATTGTTCACAAACCAGTCCTGTATAACATGGAAGCTTCATGCTGATTACAGGGCCCTTTCCATACTACTACCCAATATAGGATGCACATAATTATTCATAACTATGTCCACAATCTACTTGGAATAATTCATAATTATTCCAAGTAGGTTGTGGACATCATAGTTTCAGGCACTATGACTAATGAATCAAGTCTGAAGCAACCCCATATCAAACAAATCCCACTAAACTTCTTAGCCGAGATTATACACTCTGAGAGAAAGTATTCTCTAGGCAATTTCCATGCCCATTGGGATAAACCACAGTATAGCGAAGTTCATCATCCAGAGCACCTTCTGCTGCTGCTACTGCTCTAGATTCCATGAATGCCTGAAAAGAAACCACTCCAAACAGCATTTCACATTGGTGACTGTGATATTGGGCTTATGTGCAGCTGCTCTTCCACTGAACCTTGGGTTTAGTAGCAGGGCAGCTGGATAGTTGGACGAATTCCATGATGTTTTCCGCAGAGAAAGATGCACAAAGAATGAACTACTCTTTTATGATTTAGCATTAGCAAAGGCACATGATGCAAGAAAGGAAGCTTATATAGCATCGGCCAAAAAAAACCAAAAAAAAAAAAAAAAAAAACCCTTATTTCACCCATCCACTCGCTCCAAATGTTTGTCAAGCTCTGCCTTGAATCTATTTAAGCTATCAACTTCTACAACGACAGATGGAAGTTTGTTCCAGCAATCAACCACCCGCCGGTTAAAGGCAAACTTCCACACATCTATCCTACAACCGTCTTTCTTCGATTTGAATTTATGCCCTCTCAGGTGATTATTCTGAACAAGAGGAAGAATCCCATCCACATTGAGCATGCTCAAACCATTCAAGGCTTTATACACCTCAATCAAATCACCTCGCAGGTGCCTAGTCTCAAGACACTGTAATTTTCAAAATATAAGCCTTTCTTCGTAAGAGCAACCCTTTGTTCCATTCACTAATCTTGTTGCCCTTCTCTGTACTCGTTCTAACAGCCCTACATCCTTCTTAAATGAGGTCTCCAGACCTGTATACAGTACTCAAGGTGTGGCTTGACCATTGCCTTATACAAGGGGATAATCACCTCCTTATCCATGCTAGAAAAATTCCTGTATATCATTGACAAGACAAGACACCATGAGCTACTCTTGCAGATCTGTACTGCTCAGAAAAATTCATATCTGCCTGCACAATTAACCCCAGGTCCTTTTCATTCTCTACCACTGTCAGTGTAGTACCACAGAGTTGATATGTTACTCTCGGGTTACTGCTTCCCATATGTAGTACTTTACATTTGTTGATGTTAAACTTCATTTGCCACCTCTCAGCCGATCTACTTAACTTTTCTAGATTCTGTCATTAGTGTCCTTAACAACCCTGCCAACCTTCGTATCTTCTGCAAAGTTGGACATTAAGCCTGGTATACCATCATCAATATCATTTATAAATACAGAAAACAACAATGGATCCAACCCTGAACCCTGAGGGACTCCACGAAGAGTAGTTTCCATTGATTACCACTCTCTGTCTTCTCCCACTCAACCATCCCTTTATCCATAGCAGCAATTTGCCTCCAATGCCACACTGCTCCAATTTGTGTAGCAGTCTTCCATGTGCAACAGTATCAAAGGCTTTTCTAAGATCCAAATATATGATATCAAAGTTATTATTTGCATCCAGTTCTTTGTGACTACATCATAGTATCCAATCAAATTAGTCAGACAAGGCTTCCTCTTAACAAACCCATGCTGTGTCTGAGCTATAACTGAAGCCTGTCTAGATGATCCTGCAATGCTTCTTTAACTGTGCCTCCATTAATTTCCCTGGAACAGAAGTTAAACTAACAGGTCTGTAATTACCTGTCTCCCCCTTTGATCCTCCTTTGTGGATTGGGGTCACATTTGCACATCTCCAGTCCATGGATACTTCCCCTGAGTCCAGGGAAGCTCTCATAATTACGGCTAAAGGTTTGCTTACTTCCTTTGCCGCCTCCTTTAATATAACTGGATAGATTCCATCCACTCCAGGTGCCTTTCTTGTGTTTATCTTCAACAATTTCTCCTCCACTTTACTTTCAGTTATTACAAGATTATCTAGCTTACTGCCAGAGTTGAATACACCTCTGGCATTCCCCTATCTGAATAACTCCTCATGTGTGAATGTTGATGAAAAATATTCATTTAGTTTGTTAGCTACCTAAAAGGATCATCAACAGTTGAACCATCGATATCAAGGGGACCAATCTGATTCATCCTCTTCCTTCTAGAGTTTACATAAGTAAAGAACTCTTTGCTGTTTTTCTTTGCATACTTTGCCAAGGATTTCTCATAATCTTCCTTTGCCTCAGTTCTCCCCTGAGCCACAGCACTTTCACTAGTTTGAGCCTTTTGCTTTGCTGCTCTGGTCTGAGTCATGATTTCTATTCAAGTTCAATAAAATTCCAATACAAAATATAACCCTAAACCTATATCCCAATGCAGTTAAACACTATATATATGTATTTCGGTATCGAATATTATCTCTGAGTTACGTTATATGACTTTCTTATCCCCTGTCAACATCATAAGATTAATAAATTTTACTGATTAATTGATACTACTATACTCGCTATCTAGTTTTCTGTTAAACCTTATGCTAGCACACGTTGTGTCGTATAACAATGGTGGCAAGTTACGAACGGTTAATCTACAGACACAAGGTATTATTTACTTTCCAAATCGTGCTATATAAAATTCAAAATAAACCACGGTGTTGACTATGTCTATAAGCTACTTATAGAAAATAATTTAATCTAACAATTAAGTCAATAAAGCAGCTAATAATAATTAAAAACCTATCGTTCGCAGGGGCTGCAAAACCTGTCCACATATGGATTTGATACCCTTACTGATACTACGTAATAACCTACAAAATCTATCTAAATTCAGTTTAAACTAAAGTATTGTTACTAGGAATATAAAGCAACTCTAAAAAATAAATTAATATGCCAATTTAAGTCAATAAAAAAGCAAAATCTTCTCTATTTGCTGGAGCCGTAAAAACTTCACCTGTTCACATGTACTCTTGCACCCACCACCTTTTGGTGAATGTTTCATAAGTTTGTGGAGTTATGCAGAACTTGTTTCCTATTGAATTACCACCTATGGTTTTCTACCTTTGAATTACGCCCACCACAAGTTCAAATGGGTCATTGTTGCACATACAAAAAGGTTACCAACGTGGCATCCAACCACCATATCCCATTGGAAATTCCAATCAACAAGTCATACTAGCTTCTAGTGTACTTCTGTTGCATAGGCAGACCTGGGATTTATATCTAAGCTGATATATGTATGCTGGTAGGGGTGGGGTGAGGATTTCTCGCATAGTACACAATATTTGCAGAGGGGTTACATAATACTTTTGGTCATATAATCAGAAAAAAATTTGATATAATTTAAGTTAAGATCATCTAATCAGTTCAAGAGTCATTACAATTCTTGTTTAATACACAATTATTGAATATTTTATTATATTCTAAGATACTTATAGGAAACTGAATATACTGCTACATTCCAAGTGTCCATTTGTGAATGTACCATTTCTGGTATAATTATAATGCTAAAAGTAGCAAGTGAAATGGCATGGGAATTGGAAGGTAAATGTCATTATCACCACAAACAGTAACTATGACAGCACTTAGGCACACAAAATTATTCAGATCACACCAGCAATATCCATAGATGAGAAATCAGACAGAATGAGCAGAGTGCAGAGCATAAGGTTAGAAATAAAGTCAGCATTCAAGGATCTAAGGTACAAGGCTACCCCAGCTGGTCAGAACCATATGAAAATACAAATAGGACAAAATGACTCAAATAACATCTCACACAACTGTGGAATACAACAGCCACCCCAATATAGTTTTAAACACTGTGAAGCCTAAGCTACAGAAACAGAGGCCCATGTGAACAACAGACTACAATGGATCACAGGAATGGATAGCTGGAAAGGGTTGTCAATATGACGAATCATGCAGATGGAGGCACCAAATTATCACCATAGCTGAGTTAAGAGTCACATACACTCCCACCACCAGAATCTCAAATTTATCATCCAGAGTGATGGTCAGACCAACCATAGAATACAAACAATTCACAGACACGGTACAGTGATACCATAGAACCTTAGTTGATTAGGCACAGAAACAAATGACACAGCACCAGGTTATGGTGAAAACACAGGAAATTATGAATCTATCATGCCTGATAGAGATGCTAAAGATTTGAGAGCACCCTCAAATGATAAATCGGCATGATGAGATGAAAATTAAAAACCTACACATCTATGAGTTAATATATATATATATATATATATATATATATTCTGAAAAGTTCAGTCAAGTTAAAATTTGAAATTCCAATAGCTCTTCAAACTCTACTGAAATATGAATTAAAATTTGTTTGTTAGCAAAATCAACTATATTCAATTATTCATCTTTGCTAGCAAAATATTCATTTATAGCCATTTCTCATAATTCAAATACATTACTTTTTTTTAAATATGAATTTTAAAATATTTTTCACAAAAGTCTTTAAATTAGATTTTCTTATAAAATTAAAACACCCCTTAAGTGCTTAGAACAGAACCTACATCCTATGTCATTACTGAAGAGATCACAACTGGGGCCTCTGAAAATTCCCAGCTGAATTTATTGGAAATAAAAAGAATTTGGCTGTAGCTCCAATGTATTAGAATTCTCAATAATTCCCAGTTTTATCTGAAAATTCCCATTTTTATCTAAATAAGATATTTATGAGTTAAAGTTATCAATAAAAGTAACTTACCCATTATCCAAGCCATTTAAACCCAATTTAGGACCAAGATCTCCCACAGTTATTCCAGGAAAAGGAAGCAAGGTTTGAGGATCTCTGACAGGAACAAGAAAAGAATGTAATCCATGACATTGTCCATCAGGTGTATATAACTGGGCAAAAACAATAGCATGAGTGGCAATTTGTCCTAAATTGCCTACCCACACCTTTGCAGCTTCAATATCAGGAGTGTGCAAGATGTATTCCTGTTTCAGAAACAAAATTTAACTATCAGAGGGTTGTTTATTCTCATTCATAAACAATATCTTTTCAAATAATAAAAAAAAATAACTAATTAAATACAGTATATAATTTTCTCTCAATTAATTATCAGCTGATTAATTTTTACCCAACCTTCCAAAAGTGGAAAATGGATTTATCCAATCACTGAATGTGTGCGAGTGCGAAGCAGAAGGCAAAAATAGTAACAAAAATGGTTGCACTAATCTGACAGGTTCTTTCCATATATAATTCCAGGTAAACAATGAGCTGTTAATTGTTTGCATCAAAAATTACTCAAATAAAATTGTCCATATTTAAGGAAGGTACAGAAATTAACTCTGAACCAATAACATTGGTCAGCAAAATTTTATTTATTTATTTTTTCCGCTCCCTGTTAAAATTCAGGATGATTCTTGTAGATTTTACATTGCTGAATTCAAATATGGCAACCATATTGCTGTCACAACCACCAATTTTAGGGGAGGAGAAGGAATAAAAGTCAAAAAGTTTCCAGTAAAAAAGATTTCATATATTTCAAGAAAAATGTTACATATAGTACTAAATATTGAACAATGGGTCTATTAACCTTTTCTCTTCACAAAAATGTTTATGTGATAACGAAACACTTATTTTGTTGTTTTTTGCCTTTTATAATCATCCATTGGTGTCTGCCGTGCGAGATTCCAACAGTAGTCTGCCAACATATTTGGACTCCATTTTCCCTGGTATCTTTTTTCCATTTGAGAAATATCTTGGTGAAATCTTTCACCATATTCATCGGAGACCGCTTTTAAGTTTTCAGTCATTAATCTATGATATTTGAAAACTGAGGGTGATAAGAACTTTTTAAGCACGTATCTGAGGTTTTGAACCTATTTCCTACGAGAATCTTTCAAAATTATTTCTGGGAGAAAATTGATGCTGACTAGTGTATAATTAACATGTAATTAATTTTTCAGAGCACACCTGCCATGTCCAGTAAAATCAGCACCAGATTAAATTAAAAATGTGTATAAATTTTTTTAAAATTTTTTTTGCTAAATAATGAATATACTATCATAATGAATATGATAAAACTATTCTTTAACTTGAAATAATTTTAGAGTTGAATTTATTGGAACTAAAAAGAATTTGGCAGTAGCATTTTCTTCACTCTCACTTTGCTAATATGTATGTATAAATACTCCTTACAGGTATTTTTAATTTCTAGCAAAACTAATCTGATCACTATTCCAGAAGAAGAATATCTCAAAAGTTAGTTATCATAAATTATTACACCACAAAAAATATATAATAAATCACCTGTGAACGTGGCTCATAAGTTGCTGTTGTTCTCATTCCTCTAGTATTAGTCCCATGAGATATTTCAGTCAAGGCAAAGCAACCAGTTACCTATCAAATGTACGTTTGAAAATTAAATAGAGCATTATATTTAAAACTATACAAATTTATTTTAGTTTTCAATAATGATAAATTTTACAATGCAAGCAAAGTAGTCAATTTTTTATAAAGCTCTTATAATATATTTTGTAATAAAATTTACCACCATCAAAGTCACTTACAAGAATTCATGTCCAGCAAATGAGTTGGAGGGGAGGGTGTGTTGAAGAATTTCCCATTGCCACCACTGCAGTAATGGCACCAGGCACATGACATGTTGTATTGTTGTTCAAGGTGAGTAGCACTGTCTGCAAGTAATAAGCTTTCATGATAATTCCAAATGCTTCTCCAAGAATGAGAGGTCTAACAATATGATGAAAGTGGCATCATTCCTACAGAGGCTGCCAGTCACCTTGCATAACAATACAAAGTGTCATGCAGTTTGTATTGTGAAGCCATTATTCCAGTGGTGACAATGGGAAATCCTTTACTACCTTTCCCATTCTCCAGCACGAATCTGTGTGACTTTGATTTGTTTCACAAGATAGAACCACTCAGAAGTATACAACTTTGAGAAGCTGTTGACTAATATAATGTGAGCAGCAGATTACTCTCACAATCCACAATCTTTGACAAAACCAGACTGTAGCTGGTATCAGATGACTCTGTTATGTTTAATAAGAAATTGTACAGGAGGCCACTGATATGTTGGGGGAATGAAACTATTTAGTTTTTTTTTTTTTTTTAGATAATAGTATACATTTTTGAATATTGCATTATATCAATACAAGCCTGTGTTTACAGGCCAATTTGAATGTTGTATGGGCTGAAAAGCCTCAACTTCTTCCACTTATGAGTGGCTACCTATGGCCCAAACTGTAAAGGTCTTTAAGAATTCCTCCAATATCCAAATAATGACGTGAGAAACCTACTAGATCCTTGTGGATGACTTTATGAAAAGAGCAACAAGCACAAAAAGAGAAAATCTACTTTTTCTAATGTGAATATATACAGATCTAGTGACATATCAAGCAATTTTGTACTGCAAACCAAACTGGAGTGACGTTTACATATCCATCGAGTCATCAGACTTTTCCTGAAAGGCTCAGCAACAACCACTCCTAAATTGTTCCTTTAGTGGTATGGTGTCCTCTGTGGCAGCTTAATCAGCAATTATATGTAGTGGTTTGCCTGTTTGGAGACATCTAGGTTCAATTCCCTTTGAAAACTGAAGGAAATTCTGAAGTGGTGTTCAATTGACGCTGTAGTTAGCCAATCTCAAATGAAGGGAGAAAGTTTTTCGGAGCATTTTTCAGCCTGCTCAACATGCAAAATGGCTTGCAAAAACACTCTCACAGACACAACACACATTAATCGCTTCAGGGACACTGCGTTGCAGTTGCATTGGGGGAATGTATAGCCTCCTAATACTGCTATCTCCAGCTAATAAGATATTTCATTATTATTATTATTACTAGCAGCATGGTGCACACAGGTAAACAGAATTGAATTGTGAAGAATTAAGGCACTTTACCCTGTACAGAGTCAGTCAAAATCTATCTACTTTCTTATTAGACATAATTACAGATGTTGCTCAGACATTTTTTGATTCTTTCTGTAACACTTATCAGTGACTCTAAAGACAGCAGGACAAGGATGGTTAGCAGATACAGAAAACATATGGATTTAAAGGAGAAGGCAAAATTTTTTCTAAAAACATTTTAAAAACTATTTTAAGAAAACCAAATAACTTACCTGACCTGGGGTGCTGTCTCCACAATAAAGTCAACTCATACTCATTGGAAGAAAGAGGGTTATTTAGTTTTTGCAACATATATATAATCTGTTCTATCGCAAACTATTATCAAGAATGGGCATATCATACAAGAGAAATATGTTAACTAGTTATCATTTCTCACATGTATGAAATATGTATTTCATTCTTAAACAACCTTCAATGCATTGGTTCAAAGATATTATAGAATTATTGTTGTTTTGATGGACTCTCTGCAATCTCCTTAACCATTTCAGCAGTGAGTTTGCAACATATGTATGGGTCCGCTGCAGTGAATCTTCACTGCAGCAAGTTCTGTAGAGCGATTAAAAAAATATTACTCTGGAATTCTGAAATTTTTCAAAAATGAAAAAAACTTTATGCAGTAAATGCATTAAAACATTAATATACTCTCATTTTGACTTGACTGCCCAACACTAGGGTAAAAATGGTTCAAACATCAAACCAAATTAATAAAATATATATATTTTTTAATTTGAAAATAAAATCTGTCATTATTTACAAAATATTCATTTTTATGCAACAATATCCTCTACAGCTATTTATATTATGTGATCTGCTTTTATCAAATTCTGGATCTGAATTCCACAGACAATCTTCAATTTTGGCATTTGCAAGTCCAAATCAGGAACAGGTGCATTTTCCTCTGATTTTCAAAGCTATTTTTGTGCTGCCATCTGTTAAAAACTGTGTCTACAATTAGTAGATTTCACACTAATTGTAAATACAGTTCTTTACAATCTGTACATTAAAGGAACATAATAATTGAAGTACCCTTCAAAATGCAGATCTATGTATGTACTGACCATAACTCACATACTAATGAAAAGGCTAAATGTGCGAGAGATTACTGACGTTAGTGGAGTCATTGAGTGATTCTTTACGTTGGTTACTGTTTATCTTATTTTTGTTATTTTTTAAAAGAAGGGTTATGGAACAAATTAAAAAAAATTAAATTTACAACCCAAAAAATGCCAAATCCAGATCTTACCCATAGTCATGAGTATGTAACAGTCTAATATACACTCAGTGAGATCACTGAATTGTGACCACCTACCTAATACTGTGTTGGCCACTGTTTGCATGGATAACAGCTACTATTTGCCTAGGCATTGCCACTAGATGTCTGAAGATGTTCATAGAGAACTGTAGTCATGCTGCCTGCAAGGCTTTCCAGTGTCAGAATAGACGATGACTGTGTGTCCATATGTCTCGCCTCAGTTCCCATTCCAAAATATCCCACAGGTGTTCAACTGGATTGAGGTCAGGCGAATTTCGAGGCCAATCAATATGGTTGGCACCTTCACTGTGTTACTCAAACCACTCATGCACAGTGCAGGCCCAATGACATAGCACATTATCATCTGGGAAGATCCTGTTTCTGCCCAACGAAAGTTGCAACATGGCAGGGTGCACATGGTCTCCTAAGAGCTGCAAGTAGATCTCACTGGCAAAATGTTGGTCTGTACCAGGGGAGGTACTAGTTCTTGCCAGCAAAACATGCCCCGTATTACGCAACCACACCCACCTGCCTGGATAGTGGGCACCATACACAATGGGTTCATGGACTCATGTTGCTTGCACCACAGATGTTGGCATGTTACACCATGTATTTGGGCTCATCTGACCAGCACACTCATTTCCAGTCCTCAAATATCCAACCAGCATGTTGTTGACATAGCAGAATTCATTATTGATGATGATCAGCAGAGAAGACAGGTTGTCTGCTGTGGAACCCCATACGTCTGAATGTGCAGCACATCATTATTTGGGAAACTGTTCTTGCATTCCCCGTATTGTATTATGATGTCAACTGTTACACAGTGACCTGAGGTTGAGCCCACACATCGCGCTGAATCCTTTGCTTACCATGAACATCCACCTTGAGTAATCCTTTACAGTTCTTTTGGCAAGAGGTAGTTTGACCTGTTTGACCCCATTCTTTTTACATCTTAATCACAATAAGCTATACGCAACCAACCAACAAGACATGTTGTTTTCAATATGGAAACACGTCATGTTGGGTGTCATGTCTATAACTGCTACTTTATTACTTTGATGTGCATGATCAGATACACATTACCGCTCTCTAGCATACAAAGCTGTTTGGCTTTTTATACTGCGATCTATGCAGCACAATCCATTACTGATGGGGTGGCCACAATTCAGTGATCACTGAGTGTATATAAGTTGTAAAAACAGCCAGCACCCTAGGTTGGTGATGTTCTTGTGTTCTTTCTATCTTGTGAACTCCTTTAACCTTATGTGGTCATCCCAGATATTTAAAAATTGTTTTTAAAATATTAGCATTAGCATTAGCATTAGTAGAGGCATTTGATGCAAGAAAGCAAGCTTATGCAGCATTAGCCAAAAAAAAAAAAAAAAAAAAGTAACATAAATAAATAAAAATAACCACTTCCACTTCACCCCTCTGTTCGTTCGAAATACCTGTCCAGCTGAGCCTTAAACTTATTTAGGCTATCAACTTCCACGACAAGGGATGGAAGTCTGTTCCACCCACCAACCACCCGCTGGCTAAAGGCAAATTTCCGCACATCTATCCTACATCTGTCTTTCCTCAATTTGAATTTATGCCCTCTCAGGTGATTTTTCTGAGCTAGAGGAAGAATCCCATCAGCATTGAGCATGCTCAAACCATTCAAGGCTTTGTACACCTCTATCAGATCACCCCGCTGGTACCTAGTTTCCAGACACTGTAATTTGCAAAACTTAAGCCTTTCTTCGTAAGAGAACCCCTTTGTCCCATTCACCAATCTAGTTGCCCTTCTCTGTACTCGTTCCAGCAGCTCTACATCCTTCCTGAAATGAGGCCTCCAGGCCTGTATACAGTACTCTAGGTGTGGCCTGACCATTGCCTTATACAAGGGAATAATCACCTCCTTATCCCTGCTAGAAAAATTCCTATATATCATTGACAATACACCATGAGCTACTCTTGCAGCTCGTCTGCACTGCTCAGAGAACTTCATATCTGCCTGCACCACCACCCCCAGGTCCCTTTCATTCTCTACCACTGTCAGTGTAGTACCACAGAGTTGATACGTTGCTCTGGGGTTGCTGTTTCCCATATGTAGTACTTTACATTTGTCAATGTTAAACTTCATTTGCCACCTCGAAGCCCATCTGCTCAACCTTTCCAAATCCTGTTGCAGCAGCATAGTGTCAGTAGTGTCCTTGACAACCCTGCCAACCTTCGTATCGTCTGCAAACTTGGACATTAAGCCTGATATACCATCATCAATATCATTTATAAATACAGAAAACAATAAAGGCCCCAATACTGAACCCTGAGGGACTCCACTAATAACATTAGTCCACGATGAGCAGTGTCCATTGATTACCACTCTCTGTCTTCTCCCCCTCAACCACCCCTTTATCCATAGCAGCAACTTGCCTCCAATGCCACACTGCTCCAATTTGTGCAGCAGTCTTCCATGTGCAACAGTATCAAAAGCCTTTCTAAGATCCAAGTATATAATATCAAAGTTATTCCCTGCATCCAGTTCTTTTGTGACTGCATCATAGTATCCAATCAAATTGGTCAGGCAAGACTTCCCCTTAACAAAACCATGCTGTGTCCTAGCTATAACTGAAGTCTTGTCTAGATGATCCTGCAGTGCTTCTTTCACCAGTGCCTCCATTAATTTTCCGGGAACAGAAGTTAAACTCACAGGTCTATAATTACTTGTGTCAGCCTTTGATCCCCCTTTGTGAATTGGGGTCACATTTGCACATCTCCAGTCAATGGGTACCTCCCCTGAGTCCAAGGAAGCTCTCATAATTATGGCTAAGGGTTTGCTTACCTCCTTTGCTGCCTCCTTTAATATAACTGGATAGATCCCATCCACCCCAGGTGCCTTTCTTGTGTTTATCTTCAACAATTTCTCCTCCACTTTGCTCTCAGTTATTACAAGATTCTCTAGCTTACTGCTAGAGTTGAATACACCTCTGGCATTCCCCTCGCTGAATAACTCCTCATGTGTGAATGTCGATGCAAAATATTCATTTAGTTTGTTAGCTACCCGAGCAGGGTCATCAACAGTTGACCCATCGATCTCAAGTGGACCAATCTGATTCATCCCCTTCCTTCTAGAGTTTACATAAGTAAAGAACTCTTTGCTGTTTTTCTTCGCATCCCTTGCCAAGGATTTCTCGTAATCTGCCTTCGCCTGCCTAACCTCCTTTGTAACTTGGTTACAGATCAACTTGTATCTATCATAGGCGTCCGTGTCACGTGTTAATTTGTATGTATCCCATGCATTTTTCTTCTCTGCCATATGCCTTATTAGTTCATCTGACAACCATTTAGGCCTAAACCTTGAACAATATTTCTTAGTTGGTATGTAAAGCCTAGTAGCTTCCACAATAAGTTCTTTGAATGCTTCCCATTTTGAATTTGCTGTTGGCAATATCATCAGTTGATCCCACTGTATAGAATTTAAATACTGTCTCAGTCCATTGTAGTCGCCTTTACGAAAGCAATACCCCTTCCCTTTACCCCTAATGGTAGTTACCTCTTTGAGTAACTCCCACTTCAGCACACTGTGATCACTGCCACCAAGTGGTTCATTTATCTGCAGATTCTTAATGCATGAAGAATCACTACTGATAATCAAATCAAGAGTATTACTCCCTCTAGTTGCCTCCCGAACATGCTGATGTAGAAAACAATCATCCAATAAATCCACAAAAGCCTTGCTACTGTGTGAGTGACCAGCCCCCAAATTCCAGTCAATATCTGGGAAATTAAAATCCCCCATTATAAGACTCTCTGATTTACTGGCCCACTCTATTTCTCCGAACAGTTTCTTATTATACTCATCAGAGTCATTAGGCCTATAGCACACTCCTACTCTCAATTTTGATCTCCCAATGCTTATGTCACACCAAACTGACTCGACACTGCACTGTCCAGCGATGTCGACTGGCTTCACTTCCTTGGATTTTATGTGTTTTTTAACTAATAGCATAACCCCTCCTCCCTTCCTATCCTGTCTATCCTTTCTGTAGACATTGTACTCCCCAAATTCCAGTTCTGCATTTCTTATATCTGTGTGACACCACGTCTCTGAAATCCCCACAATATCTGCCTTTGATGTTTTGAGCAATACCTCAAATTCATCAAATTTATTTACTAAACTCCTAGCATTGGTGTACACACAAGTATACATGCACCTGTTCTTTTTCTTAGCTACCCTAACACAACCCATGTGTTTACTTGTACCCCAATGATTCCCAGCAGTCTCTGAAATATCCTGCATCTTATTTTCCAGGCTGCGGCTCATTCCAATAGAAGCAGTGCAAGAATCACTTTCACCTCTGCCAGTGGCTACTGTTAATCTATTAGTCCTTGTATCCCCCCAATCTAGCAGTTTTCCGACCCACCTAACATTGCCTCGATTTTAAATGTTATTTAAAATATTTTTAAAAAATTAAGATGTTTTTAGAAATTTTTTAAGAATGGTTTTAGGAAAAAAAAAAAAGAAAAAAAAAGGAAAAAAAAATCGGCCTGTCCCTTAAATCCATATGTTTTCAACATTAACTAAAGAATGGAAAAAAATAATTATAATTAATGCAACAATTTCTAATCTTCCTTGAATGTCCTGCAGTCTTTACAGTCACTGCTGATGTGATACACATCAGCAGTGACTGTACCACAAAACATCTGAGCAGTATCTGTAATTATTCTCAACAAGAAATTTGAAAAAAAAAAAAAAAAAAAATAGAGAGAGAGAGGCAGCTTTAAAATCTACACAGGGGTAAAGTTCTTCAATTCTTATAAATTCAGTCCATTCCATTTTGGGCAAGTAATCATTTTAGATATTGTCACATTTTAGGTACCACTACACCCCCATAGTGTTGGATTAATATAAATTACGATAGATTAATTTAAAAATAATCTGCATTTTTATTTTTTACTCCTGCTGCTATATAATATTTCTAACAATGTACTGAATGTCCTGATAATCCACGATTGTTTTACTTAATTTTTTTTTTTCTAAAATAAATTTTCTGTTTTATCTTGTGAACCCTGATCTTATGTGGTCTTTCTCCGGAGAAAGACCACATAAGATCAGGGTTCACAAGATAAAGAGAACAGAAGAACATCACCATATTTAGTAGTCACATAAACTTGAACCATGACTGCTCAAACGTGTACTTCTGTACCCTCATGACTGACCACCTGGCTATGGACATAAAAGAACATCAATTCAAGATATATTCATAAAACTCAAATTCATAAATCGCATTCTGAAAGTCCAAGACATGCAAAACTTACCTCTACTTTGTCTAGGTCTTCAAGAATTTTAGCTTGCTTATTTGTTCCAGCACCTCTCACTACAGCTGCAAAATACTATAAAACAATTTGCAAGTGTGAAAAACTAACTGGGTTTTAGGTGCTATACTTAAAAAGATATTATATAACAGAAAACCTATTAACTGAATCTCTGGTTTAATGATATTTGTAAGAACATACTCCTTGTTATAATTAAGCCACTGACATTTACCAAATTAGTATTAGCAATGGCCAAATTATGCAAGGAAGCAAGCTTATAAAACATCAATAATTAAAAAAATTAACCGGTTCTAAAGGAACTCTCTAAAACATGCACCCCAAAAACACTGACGATGAAAAATAAAAACAATATAAAAACAGGAAACATGCAAGAATTTAAAAAAATATGGAAAGAATATTACCAAACTCTGTTCAAAGGGAAAGGAAAAAACACTCTTGCCTTAGATAATATAAGAGATAAAGCACCTTCGATAACAAAAGAAGTTCAGAAAGCAATTAGCCAAATTAAGAATGACAAGACACCCGGAAATGATGGTATCCAAGCCGAACTATGGAAATTCGGAGGCGATGCAATGTTAAAACACCTCGCACAATTGTTTAATCTAATTTTATTTACAGTTGATATACCAGAAGACTGGAAAAGTGGAATAATAGTACCTATACACAAAAAAGGAGATAAAGAAAATTGTCAGAATTATAGACCCATTAACCTTTTAAACTATATATATAAAATATTTATAAGGATCTTACAAAATAGGATACTAAAAACATATGAAGAAACAATAGGGAAGAACAAGCAGGATTTAGAAAAGGCAGATCAACAATAGACCAAATATTCACACTAAACATCATTGCAGAAAAATATTGGAATAAGAAGAAACCTCTATCTGTGCTTCATCGATTTCAAGCAGGCATTTGACTCTGTAAACAGAGAAAATTTAATGAAGCAAATACAAAAAATCCCACTTGATCATGAAATAATCATGTTTGTAAATAATTTCTATAAAAATACAAGAGTAATAGTAAAATTCACAACCTTAAAACAGAGAAATTTGAAATAGAGAAAGGAGTTATGCAGGGATGCCCTTTATCCCCATATCTATTTAATATCTACCTAGAAGAACTAATGAAATCAATTGAAGAAAAAAAGAGGCACAATAATAAATGGAAAAAATATAAACCACATAAAATATGCAGATGATATTGTGAATTTAACAGAAACCAAAGAACAACTAAAAGAAATATTAACAAACATCGATAAAGCAAGCAACAATTATGGAATTAACATTAATATAAATAAAACCAAAGTAATGCAAATTGGAAAAAACATAGAAGACATAAACATCCAAAATCAACAAATAGAACAAGTACAAGAATTGTATACCTGGGCTCTCTAATAACCGGAAACCTAAGTAATATTGACCAAATTAATCACAGACTAAACATCGGATGGACAAACATAAACAAACTCAAAAACATATGGAAGAGCAATAAAATCTCAAATAGTCTAAAAATTAAACTATATGAAGCTGCATCATACCCACAGCAACTTATGGATCAGAGAATTGGAGAATAAATAAGAAAGAAAGGCAAAAAATAATGTCATTTGAAATGAGATGTCTAAGGAAAATCAATAAACCAAATTGGAGAGAACATAAAACTAATGAACAAGTAAGGAGAGATCTAAATTTTGAACGCAGAATAATAGAGTAGATCTACAAAAAACAACTTCAGTGGTTTGGACACGTGAACCGGATGAAACAACACAGACTGCCTAATGTAGTACTGACAGGAAGAATTGGAGATAAGAGACCAACCAGGAAGACCCAAAAGAGAATGGCTCCAATGCCTAAAAGAAAACACAGGCTTTCAGAGTTATCAACAAATGATGCAAGAGATCGACAACAATATCTAAATAGGGACTCAACCCATGCCAAATGGAAGAGTGGAATGATGATGAATAAAAAAAAATAATAATTGCCCAATTCATTTATCGTTCCCTTCTAATAATGTGTCGAATCCTAAAATTTTATTCAAACTGTCCACTTCTACAACACAAGGTAGATTAACTATACTAATTATCTTTCTTAAAATGATGTCATATATCGAGATCATGTATTAAGTTTACAAAATTTACTTTCTTGATAATAAACTTTTGCCAACAGTAAATTTTATTATGAAACTGCAATGTTAAATGGTAGCAGAGTAGTGAAAATATTCTTATCAACACTAAAAGTATTTTTTTATCATTTATAGTTATATTTGAAGACTATAAATAACATTACAGTAAATTACATACAAACTTAACAATTGTGTCTTTGAGTAAAAGTGATATAAACAGCAACAAATTTTTGAATAGCTGGAATCATTAAAGACAATTACAGATTCCAACCAAATTCAAAAATTCTGACCCAAAAGAGTTGTTGAAACTAATATGCGATCATAATTTAATAAACATAGTACTAAATATTGTAATTGCATTGCAAATAGTTTTGACTCTTCCTATTTTAGCTGAAACTGGAGACAAAGGTCTTTTTTAAAATTAAAATTCACCAAGAATTATTTAGTATTTACGCTGCTTCAGGAAAGGCTTAGTAATCTGGATATCAATATAAAGAGATATTTTGAAAAAAAAAACACCGATATGGATGATAGCTGAAGAATTTGCATTAGCTAAAGCAAGAAAAATTATCATGTAAAATCATAGTCACAATACTCCTATTATATTTTGCATTTTAGAGTGTTTTATTGTGATAGTAAGTTACAGTATTTTGAAATAATAAAAAAAATGTAAGGTTTTTTAAAAATGTTTTTCATTCATTATTTCAAAAATTACATTTTTAAATTTATATGTAGGCAGAGATAACTCTAGGACCATGCCTGTAGGGATAAGGTTGACACACATGGCTGAGTTTTGATATCACAAAATCTTTAAAAATAGTGCTTCCAAATATTGACTCAAACAAATTCTAGTTAAAAAAAAAAAAAACACTATAAATATGACTGTGTAGGACTCTGCACGATAACCTGACTTTTCAACTCATCCTTTCTATTTCATATAGATTTTCATTTCCTAAAATGATCATGTTATAATTTTTTCATTAACATGATAACCTTCTCAAGAAATAATAATTTTTAGAGAAATTCTATAAAAGCACACTCACTTCAATGACAGTAACAACATGAAGAATTAGAGCTGCATTTTAATAGTCCATCATTGAATATGACATGTATAACATAACACTGGCTGATTTCATATAGACGTAAATTCTCTGGAAGGCAGATCTGTCTCTATGAACAGATGGCAAAGTGACTTCTAGGGAATTCTAGCCATGAAGGGGGGAGGAAACAGTATGTGGTATGTCAAAATTGCATACAACAAACATAAGAGCACATTCTACAGCTAAAAATAAGGAAAAAAGTTCCTATAATGTTTAATATCTCTTTATTTCAGAGATATTAAACATTAACCAAATTATAAAACAAAAAAAAAAAAAAAACTGAAATATACCTCTGAAAGGAAAACATTTAAAGTAGCTATTCAAAATGACTTTCATTTTGTTCAAAGTGACGAGTCCACAATTCCCTGGAATGTCATGTCATTTACAACATGAAAAATGCCAAATCATGAGTACCCATAGTCGTGAGTATGTAACAGTTTAATATACATTCAGTGAGATCACTGAATTGTGACCACCTACCTAATACTGTGTTGAGCCACCATTTGCATGGATAACAGCTGCTATTTTCATAGGCATTGACTTAATAGTTTTGGCAGCTTCCAAAAAAACATGATTTCTCAGTTTTCTTTGTGTGGTAATACCTGTAGAATAAGTCATAGATTGTGGTGGTCACTGTACAAGGCCATTCCAATCAATCCACTGGTTATTGTGCTCCATATTTAATAAGTTAGAAACATCATGAGAAAAGTGGGCTGATACACTACAGTGAATAAATTGCATCCTCTGCTGGTCTTCAAGGGGTACATTTTCCAATAGTTTCCACAAATTGTTCCCCAGAAATGAAGGTATGCCATTCCCGAAAGCCTTGTTGGTAAAAAATAGGGACCAATAATGCTGTCCCCAAGAGCATCACATTGAAAATTAAAGGTAAGAGGGGCATTCAAAAAGTTTTGTGAAATGCATATTATAGATTTAGGTACAAAAGTACAAATAGACATAGTAATAGTAGCAGGAGATAATCTGTACAAAATTTCAGCTATATAACTTATTCTGTTTTTTTTTTTTTTGGCAGGTGCAATTGTGAAGCCTGCTGACAATCAAGCCAAACCGGAAAAATTTGAACAGCGAGCAGTTATAAAATTCCTAACAAAAGAGAATGTGGAATTATCTGAAATCATTTAGCATTTGAACAATGTATATGGTGAATCTACTCCATCAGAGTGTACAATCCAGAGGTAGTTTATTGAATTTAAGCATGGCTGAGACAGAATTAAAAGTGACCCAAGGAATGGGCAGTCAGCAACAGCCCAAAATGAGGAAATGGTCAACAAGTGGCATAAGTCAGTTATGAAAGACCATAATATGAAGTAAAGATTAGCCCTGGGTCAGTACATGCACTCCTACATGTGTAGCTACGCATGACAAAAGTATCTTTCTGTGGGGCTCCAAGAATGCTGAGTGATAGTCACAAAGAGGAAAGAGTGAACATTCCCAGTCTCTTTTGGAGTGTGCCACTTCAAATGAAGACTTTTTTTGCCTGAATTGTTACCACTGATGAATATTAGGTTCGCTATTTTGATCCAGAATCTAAAGTTGCCACCATACAGTGGCAACATGCTGGTTGCCTACTCCTAAAAAAAATTCAAAGTGCAAGCCTAAGCTGGGAAGATTCCGTTGACAGTCTTCTGGAATTGTTCTGGAGTATTGCTCAGTGATTTCCTTTAAAAGGGCAAAACTGTGAAGGGGAGATACTCCATGGATCTATTAACTAAATTACGAAAAAACATCAAGCAGCAGTGATGAGGAATGCTGTCCCAAGGAGTGCTGTTGCTGAATGATAATGTCTTACTCACAAATGAACTGACAGAAACAACAGTAGCCAAACTGGGGTTCAAGTCTTTGCTGCATCCACCATATTCACCTAATATGGCCCCATCTGACTTTTTTTTTTTTATTTGTTTGTAAATTTGAAAAAGCATCTTTGTGGGATGCATTTTGTGAATGATAAACATCTGAAACATGCAGTGACTGAGTGGTTTCACGAGAAAAATACAGACATCTACAAGGAGGGGATTTTCAAGTTGAAACACAGATGGGAAACACGCATAGCTGTGAGTGGAAACTACATAGAGAGGTCTGAACATGCTGAACAGAATTTCATGAGTATGAGATTACAGGAACTATATGTTTGACAAAACTTTCTGAATGATCCTCGTCTATTGATAATGAGCATTGACAATTATATATGGGTTTTCTCTGGACTAGTACGAATGCTTCAAGGACTGGGAATTCCAATTCCTGTAAAATTTCCTTTCTGATTACCTGTAAAGGTAATCTGAAATGAAATTTTACTAAAGATATTTAAATTTTCAGCATTATATCCATTATCTACTGTATAGTATTTTATGCTGGATTTCAAAAGGGAGCAACAAAAACAACATCAAACAAATGCTATTATAAGTGTTATTACAATATAACATATAAGCATTTTGCAGTACTCACTCATTTTCTTTTAAAATAAAAATGGTTAGCTCTGAATTCCACGGTCATATACATATGTTTTTAAGCAATTATATTAAAGGGATTTCTTTATGGACAATTAAATGTTTAATGCTAACTCCTGATTGCTCCTTTTATGTATGCTATTATTATTTTATTTGATTTTTTTTTTAGAAAAAGCAAATTCTCATGTCATATTTGAAATACCTCACCCCAAAAGCCAAAGTCCTTTTAATTCCAAGAGACCAGTCAAACATTCCAACACAACAGTTAAGATAGTGGTTTAAAATAGGTTTTTCAAGCATCAGGTCAAGAGGTAGAAAATCATATTCTAGCAGCCGTTTCATTCTTTGGAAACAGACATGATGTTCTTCTTGCCACAGCCTTTCCTGTGCAATATGCTGTTTAAATAATGGATCAGCTTCCAAAGTATTCCAGACATTTTTCTGTAAATATATAATTTTGAAATTATTATGGAACTTATTTGCTAATGTATATTATAATCAATACAGTAAGTACAAAGTTCTTAAGTTTTAATAACCTCTTTATATAATATCAAAAGATGCATGCATCTTTAACACTATCTGGTAGTGTATATATTTCAAGTGGTTAGCCAACTCACCTCCACAAAATGGAAAAGCTTTTGACTTATCTACATTCTTCCATATCTATATTTATTAATTGATTTGTGACTCATAAGGGAGTGCACAGAAATGCCCTTTCCCCATTTCTGCAGCCTTGCAGTATGCAAAAGGCAGGTGGAGGTCTACAAGTTGCACATCTTGCTGTGAAAGCTGTCATTACAAAAGCACTTGCATGAAATGCTGGTGTGCTTTTGTAATTTAACTATTCATAATGCATTCAGTAGAAAATGAAAATTTTATGAATTGACAAAATTTCTGGGTATGACAAACACATTGTTATGTTACATTGCATTTATACAATCCTCAAATAAGAGTGTTCCTTGTGCTTAGCCCATACACACATATCATATATACTGTGTACTTTTTACACTTCAGATTATAATTAAACACTTTAATTAAAATAAAATTCTACATCTCTAGAAATTGTTATACTGTACTCTGTATTAGTACTGTCGTCACTTAACCCCAGATGGAAGAGCAAACAACTCAACTCAGTTCCTCCATCTGTATTTCCATCCTCACCATCATGGAGTCATTCATCATCCACTTGTTAATAAGACACATTACGTGATACGGAAGTTGTTTGTATAAAGGGAACTCGTAGAAAACACTAGATACCGAAAAAAAAATATATATAACATAACTGTTTTGAGATATAACTTAAGGATTTAATTTTTGTTTTGAATTTTATTGAATTAAATCGGAATCATGACTCTGACCAGAGCAGCGAAGCAAAAGGCTCAAGCTAATGGGAGTGCTGTGGTTCAGGGGAGAACTGAGGGGGGCAGTTGCCCTCTGAATCACAGTCTATTAAAATGCACTGTTTGCTTGATGTTTGCGGAGCAGTCGGGTACGGGACATGATACTGCCAAGGGGGATGTCTTTGTGTGTGCACGATGTAAGGAGTGCAAGGAAATCAGACGACAACTCAGCGTTGTTATGGGCCTTTATGAGAGCTTGAAGGACAGGGTGGATGCCCTCGAAGAAAATAAATTGAGGGGCCCATCAAGCTCTCAGCTGCCCACATCAACGCCAGAGCTTGCACTTGGTCATCAGGCAACACAGAAGCAGCCCCCTAGGCAGAATGCGCTGGTCCCACAGGAACTAGTAGTTGTTGGTGACTCTATTGTCAGGGAAACGGGGAACATACTTTGTAAAAAGGATAGGTGGAATAGGACCAGGGTATGTCTGCCAGGGGCAAAGGTTGATGATGTTGTAGAGCGGATATCATCTTTTAAGGGCACAAAAGGTGATATAGTTGTACACGTTGGCACTAATGATATTAAGAGTAGGAGACCGGCGGAATTACTTAGCAAGTACAGGTCACTGTTGAAAAAAAGCCGTGAATTAGGGTTGAACTTGAAAGTGTCTGCAATTCTGCCCAGACATGATAGGAGGGAGTATATGATGAGAGCCTTGTCGATCAATTCGGCCCTGGAGGGATTGTGCAAGGCTCAAGGGGTAGAATTTTTTTCAGCCTGGACTGTACTTGTTAACAGGAGAGATTGCTTCTACAGGGATGGGATACACTTAAATAGAAAGGGTGCAAGAATTTTTGCTGATGCTGTCGAGGCAGTGTTAGGTGGGTTGGAAAATTGCTAGTTGGGGGGGGATACAAGGACTAATAGGTTAACAGTAGCCAGTGGCAGAGGTGGAAGTGATTCTTGCACTGCTTCTATTGAAATGAGCAGAAGTCTGAAAAACAAGATGCAGGATATTTCAGAGACTGCTGGTAGTCATTGCGGTACAAGTAAACACATGGGTTGTGTTAGGGTAGCTAAGAATAGAAACAGGTGCATGTATACCTGAGTGTACACCAATGCTAGGAGTTTGGTAAATAAATTTGATGAATTTGAGGTATTGCTCAAAACATCAAAGGCAGATATTGTTGGGATATCAGAGACGTGGTGTCACACAGATATAAGTAATGCGGAACTGGAATTTGGGGAATACAATGTGTATAGAAAGGATAGACAGGACAGGAGGGGAGGAGGGGTTATGCTATTAATTAAGAAACACATAAAGTCCAAGGAAGTGAAGCCAGTCGACATCGATGGACAGGGCAGTGTCGAGTCAGTTTGGTGTGACATAAGCATAGGGAAATCAAAATTGAGAGTAGGAGTGTGCTATAGGCCTAATGACTCTGATGAGTATAATAAGATATTGTACAGGGAAATAGAGTGGGCCAGTAAATCAGAGAGTCTTATAATGGGGGATTTTAATTTCCCAGATATTGACTGGAATTTGTGGGTTGGTCACTCGCACACTAGCAAGGCTTTTGTGGATTTATTGGATGATTGTTTTCTACATCAGCATGTTCGTGAGGCAACAAGAGGGAGCAATACTCTTGATCTGATTATCAGTAGTGATTCTTCATGCATTAAGAACCTGCAGATAAATGAACCACTAGGTGGCAGTGATCACAGTGTGTTGAAGTGGGATTTACTCAAGGAGGTAACTACCATCAGAGGTAAAGGGAAGGGTTTTTGTTTTCGTAAAGGCGACTATGATGGTCTGAGACAGTATTTAAATTCTATACAGTGGGACCAACTGATGATGTTACCAACAGCAAACTCAAAATGGGAAGCATTCAAGGAACTAATCTTGGAGGCTACCAGGCTTTACATACCAACTAAGAAATATTGTTCAAGGTTTAGGCCTAAATGGTTGTCAGATGAACTAATGAGACATGTGGCAGAGAAGAAAAATATGATAGATATAAGTTGGTCTGTAACCAAGTCACAAAGGAGATTAGGCAGGCAAAGGCAGACTATGAAAAATCCTTGGCAAAGGATGCAAAGAAAAACAGAAAAGAGTTCTTTACATACTTGAACTCGAAAAGGAAAGGGATGAATCAGATTGGTCCACTGGATATTGATGGTTCAACAGTTGAGGATCCTGCTCAGGTGGCTAACAATCTAAACGAGTATTTTGCATCTACATTCACGCATGAGGAGTTATTCAGGAAGGAGAATGATGTAGGTAAAGTAAACATTGGCAGTGAGCTGGATGATTTTGTAATAACTGAGAGGAAAGTGGAGGAGAGATTGTTGAGGATAAACATAAAAAAGGCACCTGGGGTGGATGGGATCTATCCAGTTATATTAAAGGAGGCAGCAAAGGAAGTATGCAAACCCCTAGCCATAATTATGAGAGCTTCTTTGGACTCAGGGGAGGTACCCATAGACTGGAGATGTGCAAATGTAACCCCAATTCACAAAGGAGGATCAAAGGCTGACACAAGTAATTATAGGCCTGTTAGTTTAACTTCTGTTCCAGGTAAATTAATGGAGGCACTGGTTAAAGAAGCACTGCAGGATCATCTAGACAAGAATTCAGTTATAGCTCAGACGCAGCATGGTTTTGTTAAGGGCAGGTCTTGCCTGACCAATTTGATTGGATACTATGATGTAGTCACAAAAGAACTGGATGCAGGGAATAACTTTGATATTATATATTTGGATCTTAGAAAGGCTTTTGATACTGTTGCACATGGAAGACTGCTGCACAAATTGGAGCAGTGTGGCATTGGAGGCAAATTGCTGCTATGGATAAGGGGATGGTTGAGTGGCAGAAGACAGAGAGTGGTAATCAATGGACACTGCTCAACGTGGACTAATGTTATTAGTGGAGTTCCTCAAGGTTCAGTGTTGGGTCCGTTGTTGTTTTCGGTGTTTATGAATGATATTGATGATGGGATATCAAGTTTAATGTCCAAGTTTGCAGATGATACAAAGGTTGGCAGGGTCGTTAAGGACACTACTGACGCTATGCTGCTGCAACAGGATCTGGAAAGGTTGAACAGATGGGCTGAGAGGTGGCAAATGAAGTTTAACATTGACAAATGTAAAGTACTACATATGGGAAACAGTAACCCCAGAGCAACGTATCAACTCTGCGGTACTACACTAACAGTGGTGGAGAATGAAAAGGACCTGGGGGTAATTGTGCAGGCAGATATGAAGTTCTCTGAGCAGTGCAGACGAGCTGCAAGAGTAGCTCATGGTGTCTTGTCAATGATATACAGGAATTTTTCTAGCAGGGATAAGGAGGTGATTATTCCCTTGTATAAGGCAATGGTAAGGCCACATCTTGAGTACTGTATACAGGTGTGGAGGCCTCATTTCAAGAAGGATGTAGAGCTGCTGGAACGGGTACAGAGAAGGGCAACAAGATTAGTAAATGGAAGAAAGGGTTGCTCTTACGAAGAAAGGCTTAAGTTTTGCAAATTACAGAGTCTGGAGACTGGGCACCGGCGAGGTAATCTGATAGAGGTGTATAAGGCTTTGAATGGTTTGAGCATGCTCAATGCCAATGGGATTCTTCATCTTTCTCAGAATAATCACCTCAGAGGGCATAAATTCAAATTGAGGAAGGACGGATGTCGGATAGATGTGCGGAAATTTGCCTTTGGCCAGCGGGTGGTTGGTTGGTGGAACCGACTTCCATCACTTGTTGTTGAAGTTGATAGCCTAAACAAATTTAAAGCTCAACTGGACAGGTATTTCGAACGAACGGAGGGGTGAAATGGGAGTGGGTTTTTTTTTTTTTTTGGCTGATGCTGAATAAGCTTGCTTTCTTGCATCATATGCCTCTACTAATGCTAATGCTACATTCATTATAACAATCAATCCATTTTTTTTTTTAAATTGTTTGTTTGTTTGTTTATTCCTTCCATTGTCGTTCCCTTGCTAATTATATATTATTCTTTTCTCAACCTCTTTGTATCTCAATTTTAATTATCTCTACACTGATATGATGTTGATTTAGTAGTAGCAAATGATGCAAGAAAGCATGCTTATACAGTATAAGCCAAAAAAAAAAAAAAAAACCATTCTCCCCTCCAATAGTTTGCCTAGTTCTTCCTTGAAAATCAAGCTATCCACTTCCACAACAACAGATGAAAGTTTGTTCCAGCAATCAACCTCCCACTGGCTAAAGGGAAGCTTTTGCATGTCTATTCTGCAACCATCCTTCTTGAATTTATGCCCATGCCTCATGGGTGTAGTCTGAACAAGAGTCCCATCAGCAATGAGCTTGCTCAATTCTCTCAAAGCCTCAATCAGATCTCCTCGCAGGTGCCTAGTCTCTGAACAGTGCAAATCACAGAACCCAAGCCTTTCTTGGTAAGAGCATCCCTTTATTCTTCTCATCAATCCTCTTGCCCTTCTCTGTACCCATTCTAGCACCTCTACATCCCTCCTGAAATGAGGGCTGCAGACTTGTATGCAGTACTCAAGATGTAGCCTGGCCATTGCCTAATATAATGGGATAATCACTTCTTATCCCTGCTAACAAAATTCAAATATATTTCATTGACAAAACCCCCAAGCTGTCCTGGCAGCTTGTCTGCACTGCTCAGAGAACTTCATAACTGACTGTACAATTAACCCCAGGTCATTTTCATTTTTCACTATCCTGAGTACCAATGGGTAGTACCACATAGCTGGTACTTTTCATTTGTCAATGTAAAACTTCAACTGCCACTTTTCAGTGCATCTGCATAATTTTTCTAGATCTTGTTGCAGTAGCATTCCACCATTACTGACATTAACGACCCTGTCAAACTTTGTATCATCTGTATGTATCACTAGTGCAGATCCCCCAGAAATCTGGAACACACACTTTGTGTGCCCAGTGCCAAAACATAAGCATCCGAAGGGCTACAGGCCAATCGCCATCAGCTGTGAATTCCTGAAACCCGTAAAGAAGGCCATTAAGCCAGCACTTACAGAACATTGCTTCAACCACAGGCCTCCCTACCTCCACGCAGTAATCAAAGGCAGGTCTACTAGTACCCACCTGATTGACACACAAGAATAGAGAGAACCCTCAGCAGCTAAGCGCAACTTGATGTCATCTTCGATGTAAAAGCAGCATATGACCATGTCAGTATTGATGCATTAATACATATCTTGGAGAACTATTTCAACATGACTGGTAATGCTCTACAAATTTTACAAGCACTTCTAAAACACAGACAGCTTCTAATCATTCATCAAAACTATCAATATAGGTACCTGGTCACTAGAGGAGTACCACAGTCAGGGGTCCTTTTCCCCGTTACTGTTTGCTGCAGCCCTTGAACCCTTCCTTGCATCACAATAGGACTTTGTCTTATGCAGACGACATTAAATTCTACATAACATCATCTAATCCTAATCGAGCAGCTACCGTCAATAAACTGACCAATCAAAAAATACAACTAGAAATGTATCTAGACTCAATCAGTCTAGAACTTAATCACGCTAAATCAGCCCAAATGACCTTTACAGACAAAAGGTTAAGGAACATTATACAAATCCGTATTGAAGGGGAATCTGTAGCAAAAGTCATCTCACATAAGGACTTAGGCTTAATGTGGGATGAGGACCTCACATTTCAGCAGCATCTAAGCATCACCAAAATGAAAACCTATGCAGCAATGTGGCTACTACGCCAAGAGCTCACAGGATTATATAATCTTCAGCTAATCATCTGATATGTCCAACGCTGCCTTTATCCTATTTCATTATATTCCTCCATCATCTGGTCCTCAGAGCCCAAAACCCACTTCATCAAATTTTTCGGGTTAGAGTACTGGATCCTTAAATGGCTTAACAGAATAACAGGGAGACAGTATACCATCTCTAGACTGGTGCTCTACTCGAATTTAGACGTGATGCCTTGGAAACATCAGATTGCTGCCCAAAATATTCTAACACTCACTAAACTCATAACTGGACACATAATCACTGAAGGTGTAACACTCACTAAACTCATAACTGGACACATAGATGCCCCCAGAATGGACAACATCATTAGGACTCCAAGGACAGCAGGACACTGCCAGACAGACCCTTGGCTTCCTCTTCAAACAGGGCTAGACAATCTAGGTTGCCTAAGTGCTATGTTCCCCGGAAACACTATCCAGCTGATCAACAGACTAGCGATTGATCTTTGATCTAGACCAGTTCTGTGACTCAAAAGGATACAGAACGGAGAAACTACAGGAAACTTTCAAGTGGATGGAGCTACGGCATCTACTCACACTGAAAAAGCTATACCTAAATTTGTAAATTTGTTTACTGTTAAATCGGCTACTGAAACTTGTAAATATTTCATATTTGTGGCTGTTATTTATGTAAGTTGACATCCACTGATTTATATTTTTCATATTTAATGTAAACTTGTTTGTTTATATAGAATGTAAATAATTAATTGTATTACAGATCGCCCTCCTGGCTGAATGGCCATGTAAGGGGTACAGACCATATTTACTGGGTCAATAAACTGATTTAATAATAATAATAATAATGTGGCCTGACCACTGCCTTATACAATGGAATAATCACTTCCTTATCCCTGCAATCATACTTCTCCTTCAACCCATGCACGGTACTAAGTACTATAGGTTTTGATACCTTTCGTGTTTGGGGTTTTCATCATTCATAAAAAAAATCAAAGTTCCTGTATCTCATACACAAAACCCCATGTGCTGTCCTGGCAGCCTGTCTGCACTGCTGACAGAACTTCATATCTGATCGCACAATTACCCCAGGTCTTTTCATTTTCCACTATCCAGGGTGTAGTACCACACAGCTGGTACATTAATCTGAGTTTACTGCTACCCATATAAAATACTGTGCATTTGTCAATGTTAAACCTTGAATGTCATTTCTCAGTCCAACTTCCAAATTTTTCTAAATCCTGTTGCAGTAGCATACTATCATTACTGTCATTAATGACACTGCCAAGATTCATACCATCTGCCAACTTAGACATTAAATCTGAGGCGCCTCCGTAGCCAGGTGGGAAGGAGCGGCAGTAGCACACGCTTCTTGATTAGACCGGGGTTCGAGCCCGTCACCACCAAATACGGAGGATGCAGAAAGGTCAGGGAATGACCACCGCATATCCTGGAGCAATATGGCCTTAGTTGCTAATGCTCCTAAAAACCAAACAGTAACAAAAAAAAAACCAAACAACATTAAATCTGATATTACCTTCATCAATATCATTAATAAATACAGAAAACAACAATGGGCCTAGCACCAAACGCTGAGGAACTTCACTGATAACAATAGTCCATGATGAGCAGTGTCCAATAATAAAACTGTCTTCTCGCACTCAACCATCCCTTTATCTATAGCAGTAGCTTGCCCTTAATTCCATACTGCTCCAAGTTATACAGCAGTTTGTTATGTGGAATAGTAACAAAAGCTTTCTGAAATCAAAGTGTTTGATATCAAAATTATTTTTTATATCCAGTTCCTTTGTTACTGCATTATACTATGCAACCAAGTTGGTCAGACAAGATAACCCCTTGACAAACCTGTGCTTTTACTGAAGTAAAACTGCATTCCTATCTACATAGTTCTGAACTACTTCCTTAACCAGTGACTCAATTATTTTCCCTGGAACAGAAGTTAAGCTAACAGGTATGGAATTATGTTGGCCACCCTCTGATCACCCTTTGTGAATTGGGTAAGCATTTGCATATCTCCAGTCCACAGGGACTTCCTCTGAATGGAAGGATGCTCTAATAATTATGACTAAGGGTTTGCTAACCTACTTTGCTGCTTTCCTTAATATAATTGGATAGATCTCATCCACCCAACATGCCTTTTTTATGTTTAACTTTAAAAAGTTTTTCTAATTTCCTCTCTGCTATTACAAAAGCATTTAGCCTCCTGTAAGAACCATTTGTTTTTGATTTTATTAGGAAATAATAATATTTTCTAATATTACACCTTCAGATTCAACACAATTTTTTTTTTTTATGAAATACTTCAATCCTCTTTGCATAAACTTCCAAGTCTGGCAGAACCTCTCCTAAGATCTGCAGGATATCATTAGACACTATACATAACAGCACATACATTGTATGGCTAATAACTGGCGAAGCAGATTACGAGAAATCTTTGGCAAAGGATACAAAGAAACACAGCAAAGACTTCTTTACTTATGCAAACTCTAGAAAGAAGAGGACAAATCAGATTGGTCCAATTGATATTAATGGTTTGACTGTTGATGATCCTGCTCAGATAGCTAACAAACTGAATGAGTATTTTGAATCTACATTCACACAGGAGGAATTCTGTAGGGAAGTGGAGGACAGAAGCTTGTTAAACTGTAACAGGGAGCTAAATGATTTTGTAATAACTGATAGCAAAGTAGAGGAGAAATTAAGTTAAACATAAGAAAGGCACTTGGGTTGGATCAGATCTATCCAGTTATATTAAAGGAGACAGCAAAGGAAGTAAGCAAACCCTTAGCCATAATTATGAGAGCACCCTTGGGCTCAGGGGAGGTCCCCACTGACTTGAGATTATTATTGTTATCAGTTTATCTAATACCCCTGTACAGACATTATATAGGAGGGTGGCTAATACACACATCCTACAACAAATTAGACTGCAACATTGAAAATCAGAAAATACATAAGAATAAATAAATCAATAAATACATAAGAATAAATACATCAACAGTCAGTTGACACAAAAATCGTTCATTACAGATGATCAAGAGTTCATAGACACAAATTCCACAGAAATGTACACTCTCCTCTTCATTAAATTTGTAGAGTAGTATAAAAGTCTGCTGCTATCAGCTTCCTGTAAGTTTTGTCATGGCAGTACCTGTTCGGGTCGATTTTGAAGTCTCTAAAGAGCTCCAGAGTATTGGCAGGAAACATCCACCTTAATCCCTCTGTGTGATGTAGAGCGCTTCGGAGACTCTGAGGATAGTACAGCCGGGTGCCAGGGCGTGGCCTGACCACAAGATTATCAGTTTCTGGGTCATCTAAACTCCCAGTCAGAAGTTGTGCAAGAGTGCTGATGTTACACATGGTGACCATCTTTATCCATGGAGCTACGTTTAAGTTTGTATACAGTATGGATTTTGAAATTGTAAAGGGCTTCCCAGCAATCCTAGTCAACCACCAGATCACCCAGTATTCCACACTGAGAAACTTCCTAGGTATTTGGGGCAGAAGACCAAATAAATGAGGCATAGAAGGAAACGGGAACAATACATCTTTGGATGTATTGGGTCACTAGTTGATTCAGAATCCCAGTTATCTCCTGTCTTATAGATGTGTGAATGTATCCCCAATTCACAAAGGGGGATCAAAGGGTGACAAAAATAATTACAGACCTGTTAGTTTAACTTCTGTTCCAGGGAAAAAATGGAGTGACTGATGAAAGAAGCATTGCAGGATCATCTAGATGATGTTAAGGGGATGATGGGTTTGTTAAGGGGAAGTCTTGCCTGACCAATTTCATTGGATACTATGAGGTCACAAAGAAACTGGATGCAAAAAATAATTTTGATATCATATACTTGGATTTCAGGAAAGCTTTTGATACTGTTGCACAGGGAAGACTACTGTACAAACTGGAGCAGTATGGCATTAAGGGCAAGTTGCTACAATGGATAAAAGGATGGTTGAGTGGGAGAAGACAGAGTGGTAATCGATGGACACTGCCCCTTGTGGACTAATGTTATTAGTGAAGTCCCCCAGGATTAGGTGTTGGGGCCCAATGTTGTTTTGTATATTTATCAATGATATTGATGAAGGTATATCAGGCTTAATGTCCAAGTTTGCAGATGATACAAAGGTTGGCAGTGTTATTAACGACAGAATGGTATTGCAACAGGATCTAAAAAAGTTGAGCAGATGGGCTGAGAAGTGGTAACTGAAGTTTAACATTGACAAATAAAGATTTCTGCATATGGGTAGCAGTAACCCCATAGAAGTGTACCAACTGTGTGGTACTACACTCAAGGTAGTGGAAAATGAAAAAGACCTGGATAATTGTGCAGTCAGATATGAAGTTTTCTGAGCAGGCTGCCACAGCAGGTCATGGGGTATTGTCAATGATACACAGCAATTTTGCTAGTAGGGAAAAGGAGGTGATTATCCCTTTGTATAAGGCAATGGTCAGGCCATGTCTTGAGTACTGCGTACAGGTCTGGAGGCCTCATTTTTTGGAAGGATGTAGAGTTGCTTGAGTGCGTACAGAGAAGGGTAACAATATTGGTGAGGGGAACGAAGGGTCCTCTTACCAAGAAAGGCTTAAGCTCTGCAAATTGCAGCAGCTGGAGACGAGGCACCTGAGAGGTGATCTGATCGAGGTGTATAAGACCTTGAATGGGTTGAGCAGGCTCAATGCTGATGAAATTCTTCCTCCTGCTCAGATTACGAACCTGAGGGGGTATAAATTCAAATTGAGGACAGACAGTTGTAGATGTGCAGAAATTTGCCTTTAGCCAGCGGGTAGTTGATTGCTGGAATACACTTCCATCTGTCATTGTGGAAGTTGATAGCTTAAATAAATGCAAGGGAGAACTGGACAAACTTTGGAGCGAATGGATAGGTGAAATGGGAAGTATTTTTTTTTTATTATTATTTGTTCTTTTTTTGGCTGATGCTGTATAAGCTTGCTTTCTTGCATCACATGCCACTGCTAATGCTAACTGTTTTTTAACGTGGAATTAGTTTCACATTAATACCATGTTGCTGCAACATAAGTTAACACAGCAACAAAGATTCTGAAAACTAGATCCTTAGCATTTTACCTTTCCTACCAGCTTAATTCTTGTAACTGTTCCTATCTTCATAAACAATACTTCTGATGGTGTTTCTCATTTCTTTCACATGATGTAGGCAGAAATAGATGTCATTACCATTATGACAGCTTCTCATCTATTCACAATCCCAAGTTCCTCATCTTTTGCATGTATTTTATTGGTTGTCCTCTTAACTTCACAATTAAATGTCTGTTTTTGCTGAGTTGACCCTTCACCAATGTCATATTAGTTTTCTTCCACAATGTCTCTAACTTATATCTCACTGAATGAGTATGTTCTCTTTAATGTTATTCTTGTAATTTCTTCTGGCTCCTTTCTTGATTCTGCACCTTCAGAAATCACATATTTCACATGTGCTGTTACTCAGATAGCTGGGAAAATGAATAGGTAATTTGCATCTACATTCATCTACATTCATGCATGAGGAGTTTTTAGGGAGGAGAATTTTAGACATTCACCAAAATATAACAGAGCTAAAAGATTTTGTGATAATTAAGCAGAAAGTAGAAGAGAAACTATTGAAAGCTTAACATTAAAAAGGCACCCAGAGTGAATAGGATCTATCCAAGTATATTTCTGGGAAGCAGAAAAGGAGGTAAGCAAACCCTTAACCATAATTATGACAGCTTCTTTGTATTCACGGCAGGTCCCTACAGACTGGAGACGTTCAGATGCAGCCCCAATTCACAAGGGGATCAAAAGATGACATGAGTATTTACAGACTTGTCGGCTTAACTTCTGTTCCAGGAAAATAATGGAATCTTTGGTTAAAGAAGTAATACAGGACCATGTAGACAGGAATGCAATTATACTGCAGTCACAGCATAGATTTGTTAAGCAGGTGTTGTCTGACCAATCTGATTGATTACTATAATATTGTAACAAAGGAACTGGATGTAAAAAATAATTCTGATATCATATACTTGGATTTCAGGAAAGCATTTGATACTGCTATGAATAAAGGGATGGTTGAGTGGGAGAAGACAGAGTGGTTATTAATCGACACTGCTCTTCATGGACTAATATTATTAGTATAGCTCTCCAGGGTTCAACAGGCCCATTGTTGTTCTTTATATTTATTACATGATATTGATGAAGGTATATCAATACTTAATGTTTAAGTGATATAAAGGTTGGCAGGTTGATTATTAACGGTGATCAGAGCTACTGCAAAAAGATCTAGAAAAATTAGGCAGGAGGGCTAAGAAATGGCAGTTTAAGTTTAACACAGACAAATGCAAGGTGCCGTATGGGTAGCAGTAATCCCAGGGCAGTGGAAAATGAAAAAGATCTGGGAGTAACTGCGTAGTCAGATATGAAGTTCTCTGAGCAGTGCAAACAAGCTACATGATGTACATGAACTTCACTAGTAGGGATAAAGAGGTGATCATCCCATTGTACAAGACAATGGTTATGCTGCATCTTGAGTACTGCATCACATCTGGAGGCCTAATTTTAGGAAGGAGGTAGATCTGCTGGAACAGGTGCAAAGAAGGGCAATGAGATTGGTGAGGGGAACAAAAGGGTGGTCTTAACAAGAAAGGCTTCAGTTCTACAAACTGTAGTGTCCGGAGGCTAGGCACCTGCAAGGTGATCTGATTGAAGTGTTTAAGGCTTTGAATGGATTGAGCAAGCTCGATGATGATGGTATTCTTTCTCTTGCTACACACAAGAGGCCATAAACTCAAATTGAGAAAGGATGGTTGCAGGATAGACATGCAACAGTTTGCCTACAGCCAGCAGGTGGTTGATTATTGGAACAAACTTCCATCTATTGTTGTGGAAGTGGATAGTTTGAATAAATTCAAGGAAGAACTAGACTGACTGTCAGAGAAAAGGTTTTTTTTTTTGACTGATGCTTTATAAGCGTTCTTTCTTGAATAATATAGTATTAGGAAAAGAATAACTGCCAGTTATTCTTTTCCTAATACTATATTTGGATTAGGGTCCCTATATTGCTCTTTATATATTTTTATTTTCTTATCTATCATTCTTTGTCTTCTCTGATAAAACTTCCTTGCCTTCATGGTTGTTGTTGTTTGTTAGATTTATTGGTGCATCAGCAACTTAGGCTATAATGCACTATTGCCTTCATGCACTGTTGTTTCATGTTGGTCGTTTCTTTATGCTATTGGGGTTGACTTCTCAAACTTTTTCTGTCATTGCCTGGTTAGCTGCTTTCATTCAATCCTATTAAATTATGTTCCATATCATCCACACATTTATCCTCAACATCTCTCAATAAATTCTTTATCAACTATGAAGTCAAATATTTACCAATCTAACCAAACTATAACCAAAATTGGCATCATTTTGGTTATATCTCATATTGTGAATGCCTTCACAATGAGTTGCCTATTGTACTACCTCAAATAAGTAACACTTCACCAGTGGAGAAGACTACTGTTACTTATTCTCAGTGGATACCACCGCCCAGACGGCACCATTTCAAAGCTTGTTGGCTTCTAGGTGGGTCTCATGCTGATCTTTAGATGTTGCTTGAGAGGCATGGGTAATGTAAACTTGTAAAAAGAAGGATTAAAGAACTTTTACCTAGGTCAGAATATCTGTTTATTTACATTTGGAAATTAAAGTAGAAAGGAATTAGACATTTCATCATGATATATTCTTATCACTTCATCAGTGAAGCAGCAATGATAGCAATCACAGATGAAATAAGAATGTAACATAAAATGTTTGATTCCTTTCTGTGTGTAATTTCCAATCTGAAATAAATAGATATTCTAACATATGCCCAAGTGATTTATTCCACTTTTCACATACTGACCTTACTATTCCTTCTATCAACCAGTTATACACTGCTCTCTTAGAATTTTTGCTTGTGACAAAGTTTTATAGATGTTCTAAATTCTTCCAAACTAAGTGTTCTATTCTTTCCAAGTTTTCTTCCACATCTATTCCAACATTTTTTCCCCCGATACTTCACTACTTCACTGCGAACATTGTATACTATTACCATAGGACCTTTTCCCCATGGGAGTTCTGTGATTAGACCATTCTTTTGAATTTCCTTATGTCATTACTTCCTTAAATTCTATATCTAATGGTATTCTTTTCCTAATTTTCTTCATGTTAAAAACTTATTAGTTCAAGTTTAGGCTTGACTGACTTAATCATTTCTTCTTGAACTTGCTCACTAGTTTTTAATTTTGTAATTACAACTTTTACAACTCTTGGTTATCATTATAATGTTCAAAGACCTATCTTTTTTCTATTTAATTACTTCAGAAACAATTTTTGAAATTCTTCCAAGATCATTTTATCCTGTTCAGCCTGAATCTTATTTTTTGATTCTAACTGTCCTAAACTTGTTGTTCCCTGCAACTTTAGTATACAATTTATACATTACAATTTCATGTTAATCCCACTTAAAACAAGCAGTAGTATTGAACCAGATGATGAGTCATTGCAAGCTAGTATTGTCTGGTAACAAAGGGTTAGCCAATCTTCTGTGTGATGTAGACACTGCACTGTCCATGTTGGTTCACACATGGGTGGTCACCTCCAGTATACTAGGTGCAGTGTTTTAGACCTTGCACATAGGGGTATACCCAGGGTTACTAACAGTCCCACCATCATGAAGGTGCATGCAGAGGATATGGATTGACAGAATATCAGACTTTTCCAAAATTTTATCCACTTGATTCACAAGTAAAAAAAAAAAAAATAAGGTAAACTGTAGCCATTATCAATCCACTGCAGGATGGAAGTCTCCTCAATGGTTCATATTGAAGGAAATGGACAATAATCTGCTACACTGGTCAAATGCAGGTTGGCAGATAGACCATATTTAGCAGTCAGCAGCTTGAACCCCGGTCTACTCAAAGAACGTGCTACTGCACTCCCACTCCTGAGCACTAGGCTACGGAGGGTGTTTTCACAACTGAGACCTGAATAGCATTAGTAGAGGCATATGATGCAAGAAAGCAAGCTTATGCAGCATCAGCCAAGAAGAAAAAAAAAAAAAAAACCACTCCCATTTCACCCCTTCGTTCGTTCGAAATACCTGTCCAGCTGAGCCTTAAATTTATTTAGGCTATCAACTTCCACAATAAGGGATGGAAGTCTGTTCCACCAACCAACTACCCGCTGGCTAAAGGGAAATTTCCGCACATCTATCCTACATCTGTCTGTCTTCAATTTGAATTTATGCCCTCTCAGGTGATTATTCTGAGCAAGAGGAAGAATCCCATCGGCATTGAGCATACTCAAACCATTCAAGGCTTTATACATCTCTCATCAGATCACCTCACCAGTGCCTAGTCTCCAGACACTGTAATTTGCAAAACTTAAGCCTTTCTTCGTAAGAGCAACACTTTGTTCCATTTACTAATCTTGTTGCCCTTCTCTGTACTCATTCCAGCAGCTCTACATCCTTCTTGAAATGAGGCCTCCAGACCTGTATACAGCACTCAAGGTGTGGCCTGACCATTGTCTTATACAAGGGAATAATCACCTCTTTATCACTGGTAGAAAAATTCCTGTATATCATTGACAAGACACCATGGGCTACTCGTGCCGCCCGTCTGCACTGTTCAGAAAACTTCATATCTGCCTGCACAATTAATGCACCCCCCCAAGTCCTTTTCATTCTCTACCACAGAGTTGATACATTGCTCTGGGGTTACTGTTTCCCATATGTAGTACTTTACATTTGTCAGTGTTAAACTTCATTTGCCACCTCTCAGCCCATCTGCTCAACCTTTCCAGATCCTGTTGCAGCAGCATAGCATCAGTAGTCCTTAACAACCCTACCAACTTTTGTATTGTCTGCAAACTTGGACATTAAGCTTCATATACCATGATCAATATCATTTATAAATACAGAAAACAACAGACCCAACACTGAGGGACTCCACTAATAACATTAGTCCTCGATGAACAGTGTCCATTGATTACCACTCTCTATCTTCTCACCCTCAAACATACCTTTATCCATAGCAGCAATTTGCCTCCGATGCCACACTGCTCCAATTTGTGCAGCAGTCTTCCATGTGCAAAAATATCAAAAGCCTTTCTAAGATCTAAATATATAATATCAAAGTTATTCCCTGCATCCAGTTCTTTTGTATCTGCATCATAGTATCCAATCAAATTGGTCAGGCAAGACTTTCCCTTAACAAAACCATGCTGTGTCCAAGCTATAACTGAAGTCTTGTCTAGATGATCATGCAGTGCTTCTATGACCAGTGCCTCCATTAATTTTCCTGGAACAAAAGTTAAACTCACAGGTCTATAATTACTTGTGTCAGCCTTTGATCCTCCTTTGTGAATTGGGGTCACATTTGCACATCTCCAGTCTATGGGTACATCCCCTGAGTCCAAAGAAGCTCTCATAATTATGGATAAGAGTTTGCTTACTTCCTTTAATATAACTGGATAGATCCCATCCACCCCGGGTGTCTTTTTTTATGTTTATCCTCAACAATTTCTCCTCCACTTTCCTCTCAGTTATTACAAAATCATCTAGCTCACTTCACCTCTGGCATTCCCCTTCCTGAATAACTCCTCATGTGTGAATATAGATGCAAAATACTCGTTTAGTTTGTTAGCCACCTGAGCAGGATCCTCAACTGTTGAACCATGAATATCCAGTGGACCAATCTGATTTATCCCCTTCCTTCTAGAGTTTACATAGGTAAAGAACTCTTTTCTGTTTTTCATTGCATCCTTTGCCAAGGATTTCTCATAATCTGCCTTTGCCTGCCTAATTTCCTTTGTGACTTGGTTACAGACCAACTTATATCTATCATAGGATTCCATGTCACCCATTAATTTATATGTATCCCATGCATTTTTCTTCTCTGCCATATGTCTCATTAGTTTATCTGACATCCCTTGAGGCCTAAACCTTGAACAATATTTCTTAGTTGGTATGTAAAGCCTAGTAGCTTCCAAGATAAGTTCTTTGAATGCTTCCCATTTTGAATTTGCTGTTGGTAACATCATCAATTTGTCTCACTATATAGAATTTAAATACTGTCTCAGACCATCGTAGTCGCCTTTACGAAAGCAAAAACCCTTCCCTTTAACCCTGATGGTAGTTACCTCTTTGAGTAAATCCAACTTCAGCACACTGTGATCACTGCCACCTAGTGGTTCCGTTATCTGCAGATTTTTAATGCATGAAGAATCACTGCTGATAATCAGATCAAGAGTATTACTCCCTCTAGTTGCCTCCCGAACATGCTGATGTAGAAAACAATCATCTGTAAATCCACAAAAGCCTTGCTAGTGTGTGAGTGACCAACCCACAAATTCCAGTCAATATCTGGGAAATTAAAATCCCCCGTTATAAGACTCTCTGATTTACTGGTCCACTCTATTTCCCTGTAAAGTTTCTTATTATACTCATCAGAGTCATTAGGCCTATAGCACACTCCTACTCTCAATTTTGATCTCCCAATGCTTATGTCACACCAAACTGACTCGACACTGCACTGTCCAGCGATGTCGACTGGTTCACTTCCTTGGATTTTATGTGTTTTTTAACTAATAGCATAACCCCTCCTCCCTTCCTATCCTGTCTGTACACATTGTACTCCCCAAATTCCAGTTCTGCATTCCTTATATCTGTGTAGCACCATGTCTCTGATATCCCAACAATATCTGCCTTTGATGTTTTGAGCAATGCCTCAAATTCATCAAATTTATTTACCAAACTCCTAGCATTGGTGTACACGCAAGTATACATGCACCTCTTCCTATTCTTAGCTACCCTCTTCCTATTCTTAGCAACCCATGTGTTACTTGTACCGCAATGACGCCCAGCATTCTCTGAAATAACCTGCATCTTGTTTTCCAGACTGCTGCTCATTCCAATAGAAGCAGTGCAAGAATTACTTTCACCTCTGCCAGTGGCTACTGTTAATCTATTAGTCCTTGTATTAGTTCCATCAGCATTTTAGACTCCCACTCGTAATCCCTAGCTGTTATATCTGGAAGAATGTCTGTAACAAGCCTGAGGGGCCAAGATACCATAAAAAAAAAAAAAAAAAAAAAAAAACTTTCCTGATACAAGACTTCGGGTTCACTTCAATAATGAACTGAACTGAAAGTCTTGCTTTTTAAATTAATAATACAACAGAATACAATCTTTATTAATGTTACCAGGATTACAACAACATAAACTTAACTATGGACTATAAGGAATTTTATAAAGTAAACAGTTGCGAAAAATTTAGAATTTGTTTAAGGAGAAAAGCTTAGCATCTCTCCACAAAAAAATTAAATAATAATAATAATTAATTAAAAACATTTATTTTTTGGCAAGTAAATTCAAAATTTCTTCAAGGCACATTTTCAAATATACCAAAATGAATGGAATATGGGTAATTATTTTTTTTTTCGTCCAGTGATCTGCCAAATGTAAAAAGTAATGCATAAGAATAAAAATTAATTAAAAAGTAATACGTTTATTCATTACGAATGCATAATTTAATTAATTAATATTAGTGAAGTTAATCTTCAGTTTAAAAAAAAAATATATATATATATATATTTTTTTTTTTTGGACTTGTAACATCGGTGAGGTTGGCCAGGTAAATATGTATAAAGTTTATGGGACATGTCATATTTATTTGGCAGGTCCCATAAAATCAAAGTACTGTCGATTAAACCCTTTCAGCACATGATTTGTTGTTGTTTAATGCACATGAAAAAGTTCCATGTTTTCTGTGATTACACTTTCTCTAGAAACCGGAATTATTCTGATTGGTGAATATTGAAGAAAAAATAAACCACGCCCACTTTTATATTTTATTAGGGAATCGCCCATAAGAAACAGCAAGGTGTTACGATCACAATTATTTGAAAAATAAATAATAAAGGCATTAGAATAGACCCAACAAATACTTTACAATATGTTAATCAATATGCAGATTATAATTTTTACCTGAAACCGAATTACATCTTCACCCTCAATTAGCACTTTCATTTTTCTCCAGTCGAAGCTAGCCTTCTTACGATAGATATCCAACGGTCCCGAAGCAAAATCAGGTAATACATCTTTCAAAGAAGTCATGCTTAGCTGACAAGCCTATTACTACTATTTCTGGAGAGATTAAAAGTGTAAGAAGAACCGAATATTGCTTAAGATAGAGATACAGTGAGGTGCAAACACAACATTGCAAAGTTAATGGTCACGTGCAGCCTGAAAGGGATGAGCTCGACAATTATCTGTCAAATCACACCACACATAAATTCCATGGCTTTCCAAGTCCAAAAATAATCATAAGAAACAATTCACGTGATTGATGTTTAATCTATCTAATTCCACACATACATAATAAGATTGTTTCTAATTAATATATAATCAATAAATACGTATTACTAATAGATATTGATTAAATAAGCACGTGCTCCAACGCCACTATCATATCAAACATTTTCCCTGCAGATAAATATAAAAATCCCCAGATGCAGTAACTTTTTTAACTTTTTCCTCAAGAAATGAGTTTGATTCTTTCTCCAATATTTTGATAGTCAGTTTAATTATATTGACACAATCACTTCGCTATTACTCAGTAAAAAAAATCCCCAGCATATCACTAAATATTTAACAAACATTGAAACACAACAGTCGAGTCATCTCAGTCTTCTGACAACCTGCGATAGCCGGCCTTGAGAGGCCGACTATTAATTTTTAATGGTTATTTAAACAGCATAGGGCCCTCGCTTGAGAATTGAATGGTGGTAGGGAAGAATCTGTCGTTGCATAACTGACTAACATAAAATTAATTAAAAACAAATGATGATTTTTATTATTTTTTTAATAATATTTCATATATTATACCTGTTCCTATTAGTTCACATATGTCAATGCATTCCGAAATGAGTAGGAAAAGGTCGTTGCACGAGCAAGCTAGTAAGAGCATTGATCATACCTGTTACTTAATTTCAACTACATTTGGTACTGACTGTGGTGAACCCAGAACTTTAACTTGGGGAGGGGTATTGCAAATTCCACACTAATAGCCTTGTGGGGTTGATACCCAGGAGTGGGGGGAAAAACTGTCATATTAAGGTCACCCTAGAATTACTACATCTATCTTTGTGTATTATGTTTATAAACTGAGTGTTCTCTGATCGATTTACCTGTCTGCGCGGATAGCACAGTGATTATAACCACAGTCCTCCTCACACCAGGTTGAAAAAAAAAAAGGGGGGGGGGGGTTCAGATCCCGTTAAGACAATGACGCGAGGAACTTTTATCGGCTTTTTCATTACGTGGCTGGGTTAATCAGCCTCAAACGTGGGCAGCAGAGTTTTTTTTTCCACCATTAATAACATTAGCCTGCGATGAGCAGCGTCCATTGATAGCCACTCTGTCTTCTCCCACTCAATCACTCCTTTATCCAGTGGTGCGTTAGTCGATCTCAGCGAGGTTAGCATGGTTTTTTCTCCTGGAAACTCGGGTTTTTCATCCAGCAAACAAAAATTGACCACAGATACACGCAATTTACACTGTATACGGAGCAATATGGTCTTTGTCACTAATGCTCATAAACTCCAATAACGACAATAAAGATGGGACCTGAGTTTGACTCCCGTTCGTGACGTTAGGAATTTTTAAGGAACCTTTTTCACAACGTGACTGAGTTAGTCGATCTCAGACGAGGGTAGCATGGTTTTTCTCTCGGAAACTGGTTCTTCCAGCAAACAGAAAACGACCACAGAATCCATGCAATTTACAGACAATATACATGAGAAATATGGCCTTAGTCACTAATGCTCCTAAAACAACCACAATATAATCTACTTTTGAATCAGGGAGATATACCCTGCTCCTGTTCCACATATCCTTCTTGACAATATACAATATTTCCCGTTTTCTTGACATAATCACTGACAATAACTTCCTCCTCTGGGACTAGCGCACCTTGCCTTGGATTGCTGGGGGAAAGCGGGGATTGCTGCTGTTTTTTCTGAGGCACAAGTGCGGTCTCTGGCGTTGAGTTGGACAGCTAAGAGCTTGATGGGTCCGCGATTTTAATTCCTTCGAGTGCATCTACTCTACACTTCAAGCTTTCGGAAAGGCCCATCAGAATGCTGAGTTAGCGCATAATAGAAATCCCTTCCAAAAGAGGTTGGTCACTAGAGAATCACATATAAAGTCTCTCATTTCCCGAAGTACAATAGAAGAAATAGAAAGAGAAAAGATAAAAATAGAAAGAGAGAAAAAGATGATAGAAAAAAAAAAAAAATGAAAACAGAAAGATGAATCCCGCACCGAAGCAAAGTTCGTTCCTACCAATCCCTCACTGAAATGGCAGCAGTATGTAGAGGGACGACTTCTTAGAAAGTTCAAATAACAGAGATCAAGGAAAAGAAGTGTAACTGGAGAACGAGAGCAGATTGGCAAAATTGGATGAAAAATGTCAAATGTCTTTATGGTGAGGAGAATAACTGTAAGTTGTAAGAGTAAGAAGACACATCTGCCATTGAAGATTAGAGGCAAGTAGAGATTTCCTGCAAGCAAATACAGATCTTGGATAGTAGTCTTGAAGAACTTGAAAATTTCGGAGTATAAACAGAAAATTTATTTTTATTAATGTCTTCATGATACCTTGCTTTGTCGCGCAAGGGTAGTCTCCAAGAAAAGGCGACGCTTTCGTCATATTGCTGAGGCAACTTTCATTCCAGGTACGAGTGGCAGTACGCAGCATTTATAATATTAGCTACTGAAAAAACATCATGCAGAATTATGCTCAATTGCATGCAATAATTCACCGCTTTCATACTGATTAGGTTTTGCAGTGTTTTTTTTTTCTCTTTGGAAGGGGCGTTTCGGTGGTGTCACTCATTAGACTGGTGTTTGTGTTGTGGCTTGTAAGGTCGAGCCAGGCTTCATCGAGCGGTTTTCTTTGTTAAAAAAAAAAAAAAAAAACGAAAAAAAAAAAAAAAACGTTATTAGCACTTGTAGCAAGCAAGTCTCGGTCCAGCAAAATCACTTTCCCATTCGCATATAATTAAAAACTTCTTCCTCTCTGTACAACTATCGTCTCCCCTTTTATATGTATTATCATTATCAGCCATATGGTGTAAGGAAGCCCGAGGCTTTTGCTGCACCAGGTAAAAAAAAAAAAAAAAAATTTCTGAGAGTGAGAGAGAGAGAGAGAGCGAGAGAGAAGGGAATCACCAAGAAAGAGAAGAATGATGATATCCAGCTCAGGACCCTGGGTGTGCCAATCTCAAGCCATGTGATCATGCTTATGAGCAGTGTGTACACTGCAGAGCTGCCACTACTTATTGGACAGCCCTTGTATTTTAAATAATAACCCATATTTTTTTTTATTCCTAAATACCACTACACTATTCCAGCAAGTTGGAACTCCATTTCATTACTCATCGGTTGTTTGCAGGTTGGCTTAAATATCTGTTGGGCCTTAGCATAACAGTAGTTCACAGGACCACTTTTCAAGAGGCTGAAGAACAATTATTGAATTATGTTAATGAATTGATAACTACTACAGCATTATATAAATGCTAGATTAAGTAATTTATTATTAAAATGATACAATTTAAAGGATTGAACCACCTCAATGCCAAAAACTTATGGCTGGGTTTCGGGAACTCACTGTTTCCCGTCTTCAGGACTCTTAACTCTGGGATCTTTCCCAACTGGATCAAGAAACTCCACTCCAGTATCACGTTAATAGGCCTGAAGAAGAGAAACAGTGGGTTCCAGAGACGTAGCCATAAATTGTTTAACTTTTTGGCATTAAGTTAGTTGAAGTCTTTAAAATGTGTGTGTGCGCGTATGGTTATTAATTGGAGCATTAGGTACTATGGCTATAGTGCGCCTTTTTTTAAATTGTATCGTTACAATAATAAATTACTTAAAATCTACCACGTAATATAATAGTGTATTATCTATCAATTCATTAACATAATAATGAACAATCACGTGGACGCCCTCTACCAAGTAATTATTAAACTATTCAATTTAATTATTAAATAAAATTATTTAATAATTTTTAAAAAATTCATAAGTAATTATTTAACAATTATTAAATTAAATAATTTGACAATTTTAAAATATATTTCATAAGTAATTATTTAACAATTATTAAATTAAATTATTAAACTTAATTTTAAGAATATAGGATAAAAATGCTAATGGATAGATAAAAGATTTGATTCTAATTTACATATTTATCAGTAAATCCTGTACATTAACATAAAGGAATTTTTTTATGAAGGAAATGTTATTGGAAGTAAGGATACAATTAGTTTTATCATAACACAGAGGTGCACCCAGTGGAGGAGGGAAGTCACAAGGCTAAACCCTTCTATAGCCATCGATGCGCCGAAAAACCCTATTACCCTCCCCAAGAACATTTTGTTTATATTGAACACTGCTTGTATTGAACATTTTGTTTATATTTGAATTTGAAAGTGTCTGCAATTCTGCCCACACACGATAGGAGGGAGTATATGATGAGAGTCTTGTCGATCAATTCGGCTCTGGAAGATTGTGCAAGGCAAAAGGGGCAGAATTTTTTTCAGCCTGGTCTGTACTTGTTAACAGGAGAGACTGCTTCTACAGGCATGGGATACACTTCAATAGAAATGGTTCAAGAATATTTGCAGATGCTACCGAGGCAGTGTTAGGTGGGTCGGAAAACTGCTAGATTGGGAGGATACAAGGACTAATAGATTAACAGTAGCCACTGGCAGAGGTGAAAGTGATTCTTGCACTGCTTCTATCGGAATGAGCAGCAGTCTGGAAAACAAGATGCAGGATATTTCAGAGACAGCTGGGAGTAATTGCGGTACAAGTAAACACATGGATTGTGTTAGGGTAGCTAAGAATAGGAACAGGTGCATGCATACTTGCGTGTACACCAATGCTAGGAGTTTGGTAAATAAATTTGATGACTTTGAGGTATTGCTCAAAACATCACAGGCAGATATTGTTGGGATATCAGAGACGTGGTGTCACACAGATATAAGGAATGCAGAACTGGAATTTGGGAAGTACAATGTGTACAGAAAGGATAGACAGGACAGGAAGGGAGGAGGGGTTATGCTATTAGTTAAGAAACACATAATATCCAAGGAAGTGAAGCCAGTCCACATCGCTGGACAGTGCAGTGTCGAGTCAGTTTAGTGTGACATAAGCATTGGGAGATCAAAATTGAGAGTAGGAGTGTGCTATAGGCCTAATGACTCTGATGAGTATAATAAGAAACTGTACGGGGAAATAGTGTGGGCCAGTAAATCAGAGAGACTTATAATGGGGGATTTTAATTTCCCAGATATTGACTGGGATTTGTGGGTTGCTCACTCACACACTAGCAAAGCTTTTGTGGATTTATTGGATGATTGTTTTCTACATCAGCATGTTCGGGAGGCAACTAGAGGGAGTAATACTCTTGATTTGATGATCAGTAGTGATTATTCATGCGTTAAGAATCTGCAGATAACGGAACCACTAGGTGGCAGTGATCACAGTGTGCTGAAGTGGGATTTACTCAAAGAGGTAACTACCATCAGGGGTAAAGGGAAGGGTTTTTGCTTTCGTAAAGTCGACTACGATGGTCTGAGACAGTATTTAGATTCTATACAGTGGGACCATCTGATGATGTTACCAACAGCAAATTCAAAACAGGAAGCATTCAAAGAACTTATCTTGGAAGCTACTAGGCTTTACATACCAACTAAGAAATATTGTTCAAGGTTTAAGCCTAAAGGGATATCAGATGAAATAATGAGACATATGGCAGAGAAGAAAAATGCATGGGATACATATAAATTAAGGGGTGACATGGAAGCCTATGATAGATATAAGCTGGTCTGTAACCAAGTCACAAGGGAGATTAGGCAGGCAAAGGTAGATTATGAGAAATCCTTGGCAAAGGATGCAATGAAAAACAGAAAACAGTTCTTTACCTATGTAAACTCTAAAAGGAAAGGGATGAATCAGATTGGTCCACTGGATATTAATGGTTCAACAGTTGAGGATCCTGCTCAGGTGACTAACAAACTAAAAGAGTATTTTGGATCTACATTCACACATGGGGAGTTATTCAGGAAGGGAAATGCCAGAGGTGAAGTAAACTCTGGCAGTGAGCTAGATGATTTTGTTATAACTGAGAGGAAAGGGCTGGAGAATTTGATGAGGATAAAAATAAAAAAGGCGCCCGGGGTGGATGGGATCTATCCAGTTATATTAAAGGAAGCACCAAAGGAAGTAAGCAAACCCTTAGCCATAATTATGAGAGCTTCCTTGGACTCAGGGGAGGTACCATAGACTGGAGATGTACAAATGTGACCCCAATTCACAAAGGAGGATCAAACGCTGACACAAGTAACTATAGACCTGTGAGTTTAACTTTTGTTCCAGGAAAATTAATGGAGGCACTGGTTAAAGAAGTACTGGTTAAAGAAGTAAGTCACAAAAGAAATGGATGCATGGAATAATTTTGATATTATATATTTGGATCTTAGAAAGGCTTTTGATACTGTTGCACATGGAAGACTGCTGCACAAATTGGAGCAGTGTGGCATTGGAGGCAAATTGCTGCTATGGATAAAGAGGTGGTTGAGGGGGAGAAGACAGAGAGTGGTACTCAATGGACACTGCTCATCGTGGACTAATGTTATTAGTGGAGTTCCTCAGGGTTCAGTGTTGGGTCCATTATTGTTTTCTGTCTTTATAAATGATATTGATGGTGGTATATCAAGCTTAATGTCCAAGTTTGCAGAGGATACAAAGGTTCGCGGGGTTGTTAAGGACACTACTGACGCTATGCTGCTGTAACAGGATCTGGAAAGGTTGGGCAGATGGGCTGAGAGGTGGCAAATGAATTTTAACATTGACAAATGTAAAATACTGCATATGGGAAACAGCAACCCCAGAGCAACGTATCAACTCTGTGGTACTACATTGACAGTGGTAGAGAATGAAAAGGACCTGGGGGTAATTGTGCAGGCAGATATGAAGTACTCTGAGCAGTGCAGACGGGCTTGTCAATGTTATACAGGAATTTTTCTAGCAAGGATAAGGAGGTGATTATTCCCTTGTATAAGGCAATGGTCAGGCCACACCTAGAGTACTGTATACAGGTCTGCAGGCCTCATTTCAAGAAGCATGTAGAGCTGCTGGAACGAGTACAGAGAAGGGCAACAAGATTAGTGAATGGAAGAAAGGGTTGCTCTTACGGAGAAAGGCTTAAGTTTTGCAAATTAGTGTCTGGAGACTAGGCACCGGCGAGGTGATCTGATAGAGGTGTATAAAGCCTTGAATGGTTTTAGCATGCTCAATGCCGATGGGATTCTTCCTCTTGCTCGGAATAATCATCTGAGAGGGTATAAATTCAGATTGGGGAAAGACAGATGTAGGATGGATGTGCAGATATTTGCCTTTAGCCAGCGGGTAGTTGGTTAGTGGAACAGACTTCCATCCCTTGTTGTGGAAGTTGATAGCCTAAATAAATTTAAGGCTCAGCTGGACAGATATTTCGAACGAACGGAGGGGTGAAATGGTAGTGTTTTTTTTTTTGGCTGTTGCTGCATAAGCTTGCTTTCTTGCATCATATACCTCTACTAATGCTAATGCTAATGCTAATATTACATAATTGTGCTATCACGTGTTGATGCGTGTAAAAGCTACTGTTCCGAAGTCTTTTCTGTAATAATGTAGGGCGCCTGCTGGGCAGCGTTTAATACGGATATCAAGACTCCCAGGCAGGTTTCCAGCACTAAAATGAGAAACCAGAAAGACTAGGATTTTATATGAGCGTCTAGCGTTAAATTAGGACAAGATTCTGTGCTCTAAAACTCACCCAGATGGACGTTGGGCAAGAATGCAGCAACGAGAATTGCGTTGTGATGATTAACTCTAAGGCCCTTTGTGTATTGGCCTTTGAGCCCGCCTTTAATGATAGTCTATTTAAATATATATATATATGCTATCAAAAGTGTGTATTTCGGAATAGTCCTGAAGAAAGATAGATCAACAAACAAGGTATAGTTTATTATACATACATGGACTTGTGTATTTATTTACAGTAAAAGAATTAATAAGTAAAACAGGGAATTAGAATTATATTATGTTGTAAGTGTTAGCTTTACTCAGGATAGCTTTACATTTTCTAGTTAATGGATAGTAGTAACATGGCACCTTTCTGCCATTCTGTCGACATTCTTCATGTAGTTTCGGTAAACAATCGTTGTTAATATACAATAAGTAGAAGAGCATCCAGCTATTCGAATTTATAGGTGAATATGTAAGATTGACATATAGTTATGTTTACCGTTACTGGAAACGCAGTATCCAGTAGTTGGTACAATAGATGACACATTCTGGCCTTAATATAGAAAATACATATGTGAATTTAGCTGGGAGGAGAGAGGTTAGTATGTGATATTAGGTGGGGAATATAATAGTAGCTGTGGTCGTTCAGTAATTCCAGATAACCGGTCGCTAAACTAAAGGACGAACTTACCCAAAAACTTTCCTCGCGACTTGCCAGGTACGACTTCTTCTTCGCTATATCTCATCATGGACGTTTTTAACTCTGTTTCCATCTTCATCCCACCAAAAGACCCTCGGTTTTCCCATAGTCCCAATATATACATCCCTTTCCCCTTTGGATGGCCCCTTTCTTGATTGGTTAGGAGCTTATTCCTGTGGGGAAAAGCAAATCTAGGATCACCTGTCCTAGTAATTAGACACGTTTAATTTGAGAAATCTACCGTGAGAAAGGAGTAAATTATTAATTGATATACGATGATACTTCCGGGTTATACCAAGGTATTCTCTTCATACAAAGTCTATTTACCTCTGTCCAACATTTTCCGACAAGAGTCAATTCGCAGTAATCAGTTCGAATTTCTCTCAAGAATACCTTCCTCATTCCGATTTACTCACTGGCCCCCACAGATTTTGCCACTGTATATCTGAGTAATGCAAACGCAGCACTACTTAGCTGATCCTATCGAATGTCGGCTTCATGTAGTGGATTGACCGAACTATGGGAGTGAGATGGAAATTCGATTACTGCTTTCCTAAGAATAGAATCGGACAAAACAACTTTCAACACGGCCTTATTACTCTACACATATAGTGACTGGCAAAAGTAATGTGTGGCTATTTATGAGAATATTTTACGATATAAAAATGTTCACATTTTAATACTACCAATGTTGCATGTAAACTTCTGTGTGGGCCTTGAAATGTTTTCCACAGAAAATTATAATATAAAAAGTCTTCTGTAGGTACGTTAAGTATTTATATGTAAGTCTGAGAGATATTTTGGAATGTTGTCATGGATGACGCTAAGCATTTCGGTTTCCCTTCTGGCAATCTAACTGAATACGAAAAATATTCTTGTTGACATCAGCCAGACAGGAAATGGACTTAATTTTTTTTAAAGTTAAACAAAGTCCGCCTATATAGAAAAAAGAATAATAGGAAAAGAAGGAAAACATTAAAAACAGGTGAAATAATGTCTAATTGCAGTTTTAAGGTTCCCAAAATGAAAAACTAGACTGAAAGGAGGAAAATTTTCAGAAGTGAAAACTTTGGAATACCAATGAAAGTGAATATTTGGGAAAGAATAGAAAAGGAATGTGGCCACCGAAGAAAGCTACAAGACACGCTAATGGATGAAGAAGAACAAATGTAGTGTTTCGATAACTCCTCAACCCAACAGTCTGGGTTCAGTGGCTGTAGCCCCGACACTACGTAAAACCAGTAAGCAAATTCAGTTCTAACCAACCAAGTGCTCGAAGTGGTGAAAAGTGAAATAGAAACCGCGCGAATGGAATATAAATATCTAAGCACGTTGACTCTAGTGAGGATAAAATATTTGATATTTCAAATTTAAAATAGTAAAGTTTACCACATAATGACAAAGTACGAATATTTTAAATTAAATTAATTTTGAGAGAAAGGAATTCAGGTATAAATTCAAAAGTGCGAATTAGGAAGTGGAATTACGAAATTTAAGAGTTCATGCACCAACATAAAAATGAAAAAAAAAAAAAATTATTTTCCCAAAAATTCCATTTTTCATTTCACCCTGCAAAGAAATCGTTTCACTAGTTTTTTAAGTGCTTTCCTGCTTTTCCTATTATTCTTTTTATGCATAGCTGGAGTTTATTTTACTACTTAAACATTTTTTAAGTTACATTCTGGTCGATGTCGACAAGAATAGTTTTCGTATTTCCCTCCCGATTTTTATATATGTGGGAAGGTGATAAAAGATGTAGGAAACAGAACAGAACATTTTCCAGCATTTTTAAAATGAGTTTAGGTATGCAGACAATGACAGAAAACAAAAAGAAATTTATTATACAGTTAACCCTCGTATAACATGGTAGTTAGGGGTCCTATGAAATGTCGTGTTGTGCTGAACCGTGTTATACACGACTAAGAAAAAGTACTATAAGGGGTTACATTCCAAAAGCTAACAAAAATACACTATTTCGTTAATAAAATATTAACAAAACTAACAAAAATACACCATTCTAGATTTCACGTATCTTCTACTCTCTTTAAGAAATCAGTAATCTGGGTTTGTTTGCTTTTGCTTGATAAATCTTTGCGTTCATCTTATGGAACTAAGCATTTTTGAAGTTCCCTTTTGAATTTTGGGCTACTTTTATTCAAGAATCTGCATAAAAAAAATTAAAAAAAAAAAGATTCTAATTGCTCGGCTAACTTTGTGCCTTCTCGTATGCTTTTTTGTGTAAAATTTGGAAGTTTAGAATCTTCATCTGTGGTATCATCCTCTGAATTGATTTGGTTTTACCTCCGATGCCATTTCCACCAAGTCTGCTTCGCCAGCCTCTTTTTCTGTCAGTAATTCTTGAACGTCTTCAGTAATCATATCTTTTTTTATTTATTTTGGAGCATAGGCGACTAAGGCCATGTTACTCTGTGTATATCTATAAATTGCGTGTATTTTGAGTTAGATTTTCGGTTTTGCTGGACAAAAAACCTGAGTTTCCAGGAGAAAAAACCATGCTACCCTAGGCTAAGACCAACTCAGCCACGTTCTGAAAAAATACCCATAAAAATTCCTCTCGTCATCGACCTCAGGTCTTTGCCACCCCGTGTGGGGAGGAGGGCGATTGCGATTCTCTCAACCTTGCTACCCACGAGGGCTTCAGTAGTCATATCATCAAAACCTTCCCCTCCTATCGACTTAGCAAGTTCTACAATCGCACCGGTTCGACCATATTTTCTGAATTAACTGGCTGGCCATACATTTTTCCACACGCATTTAACGTTGACGGTTTTACTTCTTTGAGCGATAAAGCTGATTCTGACACAGTCCACAATTGAGAAATTTTTCCATGCCTCCATTACTTCAATCATCATCATCATCAGCCATTTTCAATCCACTGCAGGATGAAGGCCTCTCCAGCAACTTTCCAGTTCCTTCTGTTTTGAGCACTGGCCATCCATTTACTACTCAAAAACTCACGAATTTCATCTATCCATCTCCGCCTTTGTGTTCCAGGTTTTCTTCTAGCTCCTCTTGGGTACCAGTCTGTTATTTTCTTAGTCCATCTGTCATCATGTCTTCGAGCTATGTGTCCTGCCCAAGACCATTTTAGTTCTTTAGTTTTGATAAGAATGTCCTTTACTTGAGTTTGCTGCCTAATCCATGTGTTTCTCTTCTTATCTAACAGTCTGATTCCCAATATAATTCGTTCCATTCTTCGCTGTGTAGTTCTTAGCATCTCTTCCATTCTTTTGGTGAGTGCCCAAGTTTCACTTCCATAAGTCATGGTGGGGAGTATACATTGATTCATTATTTTACGTTTCAGACAAACTGGGATATTGCTCTTCAGTATGTGACTATATTTCCGGAATGCTATCCATCCAAAATTTATTCTTCTCTTGACTTCCATCCATTTATCATTATTACAGCTAATAACTTGTCCCAGATAAGTATATGACTCCACCTTTTCAATTACTGCTCCTTCAATCATTATTTCTCTTTCCGTGGCATACTTGTTCATCATTACTTTTGTTTTAGCCATATTCATCTTTAGTCCAAAATCCTTACTAGCTGTGCATAACTGATTAAGATTTTCCTCTAATTCTTTGGGATCGTGGCTTATGACCACAATGTCATCTGCAAATCGTAAATGGTTTAAGTACTCTCCGTTCACATTGACTCCTTTCTGCGACCAGTCTAATCTTCTGAAAGCTTCCTCAAGGGCAGCAGTAAACAGCTTCGGAGATATTGTGTCTCCTTGTCGAACTCCTTTCTCGATTTTAAATTTGCTACTGTCTTTGTCTAGTCTAATAAAGGATGTAGCACTCTCATATATTTTCTTCAAAATCATAATATATGGAGTATCTATGCCTTGTTTTTCCAGTGCCCGAAACATTGCCTTATGCTGTATGGAGTCGAATGCCTTTTCATAATCCACAAATGCCAGGCATAATGGTGTTTTATATTCATTTGCTTTCTCCATTAGCTGTGATATTACGTGAAGGTGATCCATAGTTGAGAATCCTGTCCTAAATCCAGCTTGCTCTTTCGGTTGATTCTCATCAAGTATTCTTTCTAATCTGTTAGTAATGACCCTTGTGAACAACTTGTAGATATGGGATAACAAGCTAATTGGTCTATAATTTCCAATTTCTGATTTATCTCCTTTCTTATGCAGCAAAACTATGATTGCATTATTCCACTGCTTAGGCATCACACCTTTTCTAATGCACTTTGTGAAGAACCTTGCCAGTTTTTGTGTTATGTCTCTTCCTCCCAATTTTAACAACTCTACAGTAACTTCATCTTCCCCCGGGGCTTTCCGATTCTTCATTTTCTTCAATGCATGTTCTACCTCATCAGGAAGAATATCGGGTATGTCGTATGTGTTGCTAATTTGCAATCCATCTTCCCCACTGCTGGTATCATTCCCTCGCTCCTTGTATAATTCTCTATAGAAGTCTTCTGCTATTTGAATTATGCCTTCTCTGCTGTTTATAAGTACACCATCGCTATTCTTCAGTTTCAGTATCATTTGTCTTTCTGTAGTACTGCTCATGGCTGCTGATTTAAATCCTTTGTTTTCCCTTAATGCTTGTTCTACTTTTCTTGTGTTAAATCTTCTTATGTCCTCTCTGAGTCTCTTTCTAATGGCTTTGCATAACTCAGTATACTCAATTTTCTCGCTCTTCATTTGTCGTCTTTGGTTCATCATGGCAAGTGTTTCTTGACTAATTTTTTCTTCTTTGGATTTCTGTTTCCCTATAGGTTTCTTGGGCTTTATCACTTTCAGAAAGTTGTAATATTCCTCGTCGATATCTTGATCCTGAGCAGTCTGCAGAAGCTCAAACTTGTTCTTAAGTTCCAGTACATACTGCTTTTTCTCCTCCTCTGTTATTTCAAAGACATTTGTATTATTTACTCGAGTCAGTTTTTTCCTTTCCTTTCCTACATCTATATCAAGTGTACATCTTACCATTCTGTGATCACTTCCAACATTTACCTTATTCAGGACGGTAACATCATTCACAATATATCTTCTGTTAGTGAGGATGAAGTCGATTTCATTAGTTGTTAATCCATTTGGACTCTTCCATGTCCACTTTCTGTTCACCCTTTTCTTGAAAAAAGTGTTCATTACTGACATTCCTTGAGATTCTGCAAATTCCACAAGTCTTTCACCTCTTTTATTTCTTTCACCAATTCCAAAATTTCCTATAGTTCCTCTTTCTGCGCTGTTTTGCCTTTTTCCAACCTTAGCATTGAAGTCCCCCATAATAATAGTGTAGTGGGTTTTCTGCTCATCTAGAAGACTCTCAATTTCAGTGTACATTTCTTCAACCTCTTCATCATCATGGCTCGATGTTGGTGCATAAATCATTATAATCTTTAGCTTGTACCTCTTAGAAATCTTGAGTATTAGTCTTGACACCCTTGGTGATGTACTTTTGAATTCCAAAATGTTGTTTTTAAAATCTTTATGGACCAGAAACCCAACTCCACCTTCACTCCTTTCACTGTTTCCATTGGTGTACAGCAGATTTCCACTTGATAAACTTATAAGTGATTCATTTCTTCTTCTTGTTTCAGCCAAACCGATGATATTCCAATTCACATTTTCTAATTCCTTTTCCAGCTCTAATATCCTGTCTTCACCGATGAGTGATCGTACGTTATAACAGGCCAAGTTCAATTTCCGTGCATGGCAGCCTGGTCGTACCCAGAGATACTTAGCACCCTCTGCTTCCACTCTGATCCTCTCGCTGCCGTAAGAGGGAGAGTGAAAGCTGCTGGGGACTGAGGGCCATTTGTATTGTTGTGCTCTCATTGCTGGAGGGTTTGGTCTTTTCCTCTTCACGCTGACCAGGCGTCTTGAAGAGAACCACTCTACACGTTCGTTGCCACCTAAGTGACGTAACAGGGCTTACCATCGAGAAGGTGTGCATGAGTGGATTTTAGGGAGGCAGGCCAACCGGACTTCTCCTAAATCTTCTGTAATAGAGAGATATTGGATCCATCAGTGTTTTAGGCTGAGTGTCTGATAACACACAGGATACCTGTTGCCCTCTAAGCCCCATTTACTTCAATAGACGGAACCAATTTTTTCCAAAATCGATTGTAACGATTTTCTGATGTAATGAGTTTTAAAGGTGGATATAATGCCTTGATCTTATTATTATTATTATTATTATTATTATTATTATTATTATTAGCTATATGGTGCAAGGAATCTTGAAGCTTATGCTGCGCCAGCCAAAAAAAAAAAAAAAAAAAATTCGCCAGTTACCCTGAGAGAGAGAGAGTAAAGTACAAGGGAATCACCAAGAAAGAGAAGAATGATGATATCTAACTCAGGATCCTGGGTGTGCCAAGCCCATACTCACCAGATGTGATCCCCCGGGTGAAAGAAGTTGTATTAATCTAGTACAACTGTGGTGGTAGGAATGTAACTTCAACGTTTGGATGACTTAAATCTTTTGGATGGCCTGGTGTGCTATCCAATAGCAATAAAACTTTGAAATCTAGATTTTTCCCCAAGTTCAACAGCACAGAACGTAAGACGGGGATTTCCCAACAAAATAAATACAAGGATTTCTCAATAATTTTTTTTTTTTTTTTTTTGACTAGTAAGTCAACCAACAGCGGGGATTCAAAAAGAGTGGAAATGTTGAAAAATTACATCCAACATAATAGCAGTTCCCCACCCCCGTACAAAAAGCTCAAAAATATCCTGTTATGCGAGGTTTACCGAAATTCTCTAACCGTGTTATATAAGTATCGTGTTGTGCGAGAATTGTCGCAATTTATCAATCGTGTTAAAGCGAAACCGTGTTGTAAAAGTACCAGGTTATACGGAGGTTACTGTGCAATAAATCCAATGTCTGTATTCAAATAATTTTACGTATTCTGATGTCAGTATTTGGTTTTCATTACATTTCAAGACAATGGCAAAACCATGGCAGAACAGCCAGGGAAGTACCCCAGGGTCAGAGTGCGGGATTGAGGAACAGAAAGAAGTATTGTACTGAAATTACTATTTCACCACAGAGAGGTTAATAGTTATAATAAGGGCAATAATTATGGAAGGAATACTTCTCAGGGAGTCGTACTAGGGTCGATCCTTTGGGGGAAGAGGTGATTATTTTTAAATTTCTTAAAATTAAATTAATTTAAATTAATATAAATTATATTGTTAATATTAAATTAGAATACACCTAGCACAGACGAACGTGCTTTCTTGCCCTAGAGTTCATCTATTCTTGTTCCGCCCTTCCGCCCTTCCTTCAAGATTATTTCAGGACTTTGTAGACGCACTTCGTTGTATTATAAAAGATTACTAAATAATGCAGTATTAAAACTGTAAATTAAATTGCGTAAAATTTTTCTGTCATGGGATTTCTTTTGTAAGATGCGATGTTTTCAGTACTGGTAAATAAGTTGGCTACACAAGGATTACTTCACCTGTCCTTGAAGATATAATGGCATCTGAATACTCTTTATCTTCCTGTTTAAAACTCGTCTTAAGCTTTCGGAATTAGCATCATGTGCAGAAGACGATGAAGATAAAAAATAAGCAGAGTAATGCGAACCGCTTTTAGACTTTTATGAAAATATAATGCTCAATTTCTCAAGAGTCTTTCTCAGTTGCAAAGGAGAATGGCTGAGTGAAGGACAGTAAGGTTAGAATAATTGTTAAAGGAGGAAAGTTACAGTTACATCCAACATGCAGAAAACGGTAACCATGGAGAAACAGAATAAAAAATGTGCAGAAAAACCTGATGAAGGATGGAGCTGGGTAATTGCTGGAGCTTGCTGTGTTCTTAATTTTATAATGTTTGGCATGTCTCGACTTTCTGGAATATTTTATGTGGCATTCATGGAAGTTTTCCACGTGACACGTGAAGACGCATCGAAGCCCTTTAGTATATGCTATTGTCTCAGAAATGGGTTGGGTATGTATTTCATTTAATTCTCATATTATGACAGGGATATACACAAAAATTTTATTCAGGGAGATTAAACGCACGCGATTTTTTCCCCAAATCGAGAGGGAATTTATCCTCCTGATTAACGCAGAGAAAGAAATCTTCATTATGATCTGGAATAGAATAAAAACATTTTTACTTTTTTTAAGAAAATCCCAAACATGAGAGGCATTAGAACCTATAGTACTTAGTGCCACGTGGGTTGGAGGTTCAGAAGATGAAAGAAGATATTTGTTAGACTTGATTACAGTGGTGTATTCGGTCTGGAACGCACCTGAACGAGGTTCTGGTACATTTTTCTAAATATCATAATAGAAAATCATTAAATTTATACACCTAATATTATGAAACGATGGAATAATCAAAGGGGATTGAGAAATATCTATTTTACCCATTGCTACTAAAAATATATATTAATAGTAATCTTTAAAATGAATAGATTTCTTTAAAAATTTATTTAAAAAAAATATATATAAATTTTGCAATGAAACTTGGACGTTTCTTACCAAAGTACAATGTGTTAGATAAAGAGATCCAACGAATCAGATATACTGTGATGCCTGTGAACGCTGCATTTTGATTCCCCATGAGCTGAACGCTAGAACTGGTCGTTCTATGAACCGTGAGTCTGAAGTCTGATTCAGTTACTGTACAGTTGATGTGGCGTTATCATATAGTTTTCTGGAGAACAAGCGTTCCGGTACTATTTTTTTTTAGCAATACACCTCTGGACTTGAACTTCTGTAGATTGTAATTTTGAGGAAATACCGGGCGGTTATAAAATAAGGTCCATATTCAGGAGAACCTAGTGTCAAAACGGTTAGAAATAGCGTTGTGAAAATTGGTGTGCATGTCATTTAGGGTATGGGGAAGTGATTTGTAGAAGAAAAAAAATCAGTTCAAATTTCCGCCACCGGGGAGAAATTGGCACTCTAAACATGAGATGGAATATTTAATTTAGGATTAGATTTTAATATCGGAACTTAGAAATCTACAGATTAGCATTAGCATTAGTAGAGGCATTTGATGCAAGAAAGCAAGCTTATGCAGCATCAGCCAAAAAAAACACTTCCACTTCATCCCTCTGTTCGTTCAAAATACGTGTCCAGCTGAGCCTTAAACTTATTTAGGCTATCAACTTCCACGACAAGGGATGGAAGTCTGTTCCACCAACCAACCAACCACCCGCTGGCTAAAGGCAAATTTCCGCACGTCTATCCTACATCTGTCTTTCCTCAATTTGAATTTATGCCCTCTCAGGTGATTATTCTGAGCGAGAGGAAGAATCCCATCAGCATTGAGCATGCTCAAACCATTCAAGGCTTTATACACCTCTCAGATCACCTCGCTGGTGCCTAGTCTCCAGACACTGTAATTTGCAAAACTTAAGCCTTTCTTCGTAAGAGCACCCCTTTGTTCCATTCACTAATTTTGTTGCCCTTCTCTGTACTCGTTCCAGCAGCTCTACATCCTTCTTGACATGAGACCTCCAGACCTGTATACAGTACTCTAGGTGTGGCCTGATCATTTCCTTATACAAGGGAATAATCACCTCCTAATCCCTGCTAGAAAAATTCCTATGTATCATTGACAATACACCATGAGCTACTCTTGCAGCCCGTCTGCACTGCTCAGAGAACTTCATATCTGCCTTCACAACCATCCCCCAGGTCCCTTTCATTCTCTACCACTGTCAGTGTAGTACCACAGAGTTGATACGTTGCTCTGGGGTTGCTGTTTCCCATGTGTAGTACTTTACATTTGTCAATGTTAAACTTCATTTGCCACCTCTCAGCCCATCTGCTCAACCTTTTCAGATCCTGTTGCAACAGCATAGTGTCAGTAGTGTCCTTGACAACCCTGCCTACCTTTGTATCGTCTGCAAACTTCGACATTAAGCTTGATATACCATCATCAGTATCATTTATGAATACAGAAAACAATAATGGACCCAACACTGAGCCCTGAGGAACTCCACTAATAACATTAGTCCACGACGAGCAGTGTCCATTGATTACCACTCTCTGTCTTCTCCCCCTCAGCCACCCCTTTATCCACAGCAGCAATTTGCCTCCAATGTCACACTGCTCCAATTTGTGCAGCAGTCTTCCATGTGCAACAGTATCAAAAGCCTTTCTAAGATCCAAGTATATAATATCAATGTTATTCCCTGCATCCAGTTCCTTTGTAACTGCATCATAGTATCCAATTAAATTGGTCAGGCAAGATTTCCCCTTAACAAAACCATGCTGTGTCCGAGCTATAACTGAAGTCTTGTCTAAATGATCCTGCAGTACTTCTTTAACTAGTGCCTCCATTAATTTTCCTGGAACAGAAGTTAAACTCACAGGTCTATAATTACTTGTATCAGCCTTTGATCCTCCTTTGTGAATTGGGGTCACATTTGCACATCTCCAGTCCGTGGGTACCTCCCCTGAGTCCAAGGAAGCTCTCATAATTATGGCTACATATGGAAAGAATATACCCAGATCCTTGACATGACGTGGCCTCGACAATGCTCCCCGCATACAGACTACTCGGACTCCCTCCAGTCATTATCTGGCAGAGTAGAGGTAGCAAGATTATACACTAGCTGATCCAGAAGCCTCCTAGAGAGTTACCAATAGGTTCAGTCCGGTGTACTAACTAGCGGCCGGCTTGCGAACACCGGTTTAGAGCTGTACCCTCGAAATGTAAGGAATAATGGATCTCGCCACGATGTTCATCATAACCTCAAACGTCATCAATCATACTGCATGATGGAAGAGATAGGGAAGGGTTGACTGGAACTTAGCTCTAGAGACTAAACGGGGGTTCCACCACTTCAAGCCTCCAATAAGCAAAGTGGTGGTATTGCACCGGTTGATGAGTCATCTACCACCTAGTACTGCCCGGTAACATAGTGGGACGGCATTCCTCCATGTGGTGTGGGCGCCATACCTCGACCCCTGCTTAAGTTGGTTCACACCTGGGTGGTCACCCACCAACATACTTCTGCATGGAGGTTATACCCAGGATTACTAACAGTCCCACCATCGTGAAGGTGCGAGCAGAGGATTTGGCTGCCACAGACCGTCCGGACTTCGCCGAAATTGGGTCCACTTGACTTGGGTGTCACCCGAATATCAGTTCCATCAGCGTTTTAGATTCCCAGGTAGCAAGTACAGCTTGTCTGGCATATCTGAGAGAATGTCTGTGACAACCTCAAGGACCTTATTTTAGTTTGTACTTTTCACCTTTAATTTATTGACCATCATTTTTGAAACACCCTATATTACAATCCCAATAACAACAATAATGGCACAGACAGGTCACAAACAAGTTGTACCAGATTGTCTATAATCCAAACATGGCGGTTCAGCCTTCACAGGAATCGTAGAGGAAGTTGTTCCAGCTCACCTCCACATAAGACATAGTCATCTTATGCATTCCTTTATGCTTGAGGGGGGGGGGTTTGATCCCCCTGTGTGTGAGGGTTGCAACACCATTTTAACCACTAGACATATTTTAACTGAATGTCCACGTTTTAGGCTTGAGCGACGTATATGTTTTACCGCTTTTAGCTATCTGACTGAGCACTATACATTCAGTCAGATACTACCAGACAATGACTATGTGTCCACTGTTTATAATTATTTAAAATTAATTAACTTGTTTGATCTATTAAAAATATACGCTTTTATTATATATACTTATTTATAATATATAAATCTGTTGTTTGTACTGTTGTTTATACCTTTTTGGACGAGTTACTTCTCATATACGAATGCTTTCTTGACATAGTGACATATTTTCATGGGCCAATGTTATTTTTTATTGCCTTTTTATCTTTTACCATTTTTATAACAGTTTTTATTCGTTTACCGTTGTTGGGGCATTATAACCTACGTTACTGATGCGCCAATAAATTCCAAACCAAATCAAACTTACTGCATTTAATACATTATGAAAACTGAGAGCGGTAAGACAGTTAAACTGTAACACACTTTTAAGAGTTATTCAATAAAGATACTTTTTATACAATAAAAATAAATTTATTATTATTATTTTTTCTATTATCATGTAGGTGGCGCTTAGCCAGCTTAAATGCATCGTTTCATTATCTTCTTTATGAGATTAATTTTATGGTAACGTAAATTTGCTTAATTGAAAAGATTAATGCATTTGAATAGAACAAGAAAAAAATATTTAATATCGCTAAACTTGCAGCGTGATAAAATTTTCTTGAATCTTCAGACATTATGAATTTCTGTAATCTTTTTACAGGTCCATTTGTAGGAGTGCTAGGCCACCATTATGGCATCCGCAAAATCACCATGCTGGGAAGTATCATCACAGCTGCTGGAATGAGTCTGTGTTATTTTGCAACCGACTTGTTTGAGCTCATAATGTATTTAGGGATAATATACGGTAAGAGAACGATGACTATTGGCTTTTTTTTTTTTTTTAAAGGAATTTAATTTCCAAAAACATCCCCTACTTGAATTCTAAATTGTTACCTATTGTACTAATAATAATCACCATAAATCATTTTCATCTAGTGATGTTGATAGTGTCGTTGTAATAATATTAAGGGAAAACTCAGAAAATGTTAACTTTAAATGTGCAGAAATAATTTTATTGCTCCGAAAACCTCATTGGGTTCACGAAAGGCCGAAGGTTACAGCTTAGCCGGTCAAGTCGATTTTTTCTGGGAATTTTTTTAAAGGGAAATTTTTAATTAAATGCCAATATACATAGTTCGCTATTTAAAAGTAGTCAATTTTTTTTTGTTTATTACAGCAAAGAATATATAGATAGAGAAGTTTACAACCAGTCTTCGTAAATAGAATATTATCATTTGTCCGTGTTTAGCGGTCACTTGAGCCAGAATCATGGTCAGCTCAAACGCGGTAGCACACGCGTTTGAGCATAGGTCTGTGTTATTTTGCAACCGTCACTCTTTCGTCAGAGTAATTATTTACCCTGATGAAGGATATGGCCTAATTAAACAGCCTGGGCAAACAAAAAAATAAAATACTAAACAGAGAAAAGGAAATAGAAAGCCGATATGATTCAGGAAGTACAACTGTGTTGGGCTGGTATAAGGAAAAGACGCCATTAACGTGTAAACCTAAAAGCAAATTTCGTCCCTTACTTCAATAAGAAAATGAAAAAAAAAAAAAAAAGACGAAAGATGACATAACCATTTGAGAAAAAACGCAGTAACCTCTTTCAGAGCAGCATGAGCTACTGCGAATTCCAAACGGTCGTATTTCAAACATGGCCTATTACGAATGCTCCTATATGACCAGGAAATACTGACAGATGAAAAACGCGCGCTTAAATAGAGAAGGTACATTGCAAAACCTGAAACAACTTAGAGGAAAAAAAGAAAAATTAATAAAATTAAGCCAGAACCAATCGATGAGCAAACTGAAAAGCAAGATAGAGTTAAAGCTATAATAATAAAAATAAATCAAATAAAATGTAAATAAACTCAAATTTGGAAATGGTAACAAAAGTGGATGACACTAAAATGAACACCGAAAGGAGCCATATGCAGATCGGGAGGTTAAAAGAAGAAATAGAGAGAGAGAGAGAGAAATCAAAATCACTAGAATAACAAGACAGGACTATGTTGTCCTATCTGTAACAAATTATAAATATTTGAAAAAAAAAAAAAATAATAATAATAATGAGTAAATATTAACAATTACAACTAGAACTTTATAACTTAATTTTGCTGCAGACTACAACATATTATGCTTGTAAGGTGCTAAGCTACATCATGGTGTAATCAAACAGCCCACAATGAAAGGGAAAATGCTAAAGAAACAAAATAATAAATAAAATAATTATTTTTTCCTTTTTTGTAATTAGGCAGCCTGAACTGAAAAGGAAAATTATATTATTTTACGTTTAGTAAATAAATAATAAAAAAATAAAATAATAATAATAATATTGAAAACATTACTTAGTTATGAAGCATGCTTCGTTATTAATTTCAAATTTTGTATTGTAATACACGTCTTAACGTTAACCCTGGAATTATTTTAGATCAGCTAACGCAACGAATAAGCTCCGTCCGTGCTTCAATTAGACACACTTTGCTAAATAAGCGGACCATCTCCTTATATTTCATTATTACATAGTTGTAGCAGCTTAGACGAGTCCTCCTTGGTAATAGTATAATCACCGTTTCCCCACAAGGAATGGAAAAAGACTGGGTTCGAATTCCGTCAATATTCCAGGAATTTTCTTCACAACGTGGTTGAGTTGGTCTCAGATGAGGGTAGCATAGTTTTTCTATCGGAAAAACCTCGTGTTTTTCCGATAGAAAATTTCCTAATGCCTCGGGTTTTTCATCCAGAAAACAGGCAAATGGAGCACGGAATACACGCACTATACTAACGTCTCATAGCCTGAGTCGCTTAACACAAATATATATACATGCTTAGACGCATCCATCACTGTGATGGCCATATTATTATCTGTTGCTGAGAATTAATCTTGGCATACAGCCGAGATTGATTCTCAGCTCTATTGTTCAGTAGTAGAATTAGTGCCAATCCATAACTATGGCAGTTAAATTTAGAAAATCGAAATCTCGTTTTGAATTAATTCATTTTCTTAGTTATGTGCGTACAGGAAGTGGACAAAATAATGGAAACACCTGTTAAAAATTACAAGTATGCAATAATGGGTTGGCCCATCCTTTTCTTCTAAAACAGTTTGTATTATAAGCGGAATAGATTCAAATATAACCTGAACGGCCTTAAGAGGAATACTGGATCATTCTTCACAGAGTACACGTCTTAACGTTAAACCTGGAATTATTTTAGATCAGCTAACGCGATGAATCAAGCTCCTAGAGTGGTGAAGGTGGATGAAATCTGCTTTTCATGCTCTTCTCCAAATATTCCCATAGTCAGTGGTGCGTTATCCTATAGGCCAAAAAGACATGTCTAGGGCCACGATCAAAGGCCCCCCCCCCCAAAATCATTGTTTTAAAAACTTATTGCTATTTTTTACTAATATTTTTATTGGAAACTGAACTTTCTACCTGCCAAGGTCAATGAACTTTACTTGGAAGATTAATTTGAAAATTAAGTTTTTTTCAAAAATGGTTTTACCGATTTTGATGAAATTTTATATTTAGTTCTTGTCATATAATTTGTTTTGTTGTCACAATAAAATGAAACTGAAAATGTTCTTTATTAGTTTTCTCTTTAGATAGGGCCGCCGAATTCCATTTTGCTCTGGGCTCCATGAAGGTTTAGATGGGGCCACCAAATTACATTTTGCCTTCGGCCCAATTAAGGAATAACCTGCCACTGCCCACAGTGACTCAATAACGTTTAAGTCTGGTAATTTTGTATGCCAAGGAAGATGCTTAGCCTCGGTTTCATGTTCCTCAAACCAAGACTGGACACATCTGGCTGTGTGTATTGGAGCATTATCATCTTGAATCATGGCATTGTTTGTGGGAAAGAATATTTGCATCATGGGATAAACCTGGTCACTCAGAATATCAAGGTAATCAGTGGCAATAATTCCCGTTAAAGGTGACGATAGCACCTAAAGAATACCAAGATATTGCTGCCGAAACCATTGTAGATCCTTCTGAGTTTGACGGTTGGCACAATAGTCAGGATGATCTGCTTCCTTTGGCATTCGTCAAACTTTCCCAGATGTTAACAGTGTGAATGATGATTCGTCTTCCAATCACGTGTTCAGTTTTGCCATCCGTTAACAAGTGGCAGTAACCGTTCTACTAGAATTTTCAGTTTTATGAATCTCTCGCCAAACCGCTTTGCTTGAAACTGAATTTCTGAGATCTTCAGTACGTTCTGCAGTTACTTTTCAGCAGCAGTTTTGTTTGGGCTACGATACTTTTCATGTGGTAGAAAATCGAAGTCAGCTTCGATTTCCTTCCACAATTCATCCTATCAGATCCCCCCCAATACTGGGGGAATTCATCCTATCATATTCCCCCCCCCCACATACTCGGTGAATACAAACATCACTTTCGATACAGCTGGTCTGTGGATAGCACAGTAGTATCGTCACCGTCCTCTCCACACCGGATGGAAAAGGCCCGGGTTCGAATCCCGCCGATGACGCGAGGAACTCTTATGGTTTTTTTTTTTCCCCACTCCGTGGCTGGGTTAGTCAGTCTCGGGCCTAGGTAGCAAGGTTCCCCCTCCCGAAAAAACTGGGGTTTATCGTCCAGCAAAGCAAGTAAATTGACCAGAGAATACACTCAATTTACAGACACAATACACATGAGTAGTTGAAGTAACTTTCTAGGTGACCCTAATATAATAGCTTTTTCGATGCAGTTGCTGTGGATACATTAAACAAATAAGCAGTTTTAGTTATCAATGCCCTTGTTAATGTGTACCAAAAAAATTGATCCTCTTTCGAATTCAGATAGTTCGGTTATTTTCTTCTTCTACCTTTTTATATCACCTGTAAATAAATATTGGTTTTTATCGTCTTTCTTTCCCAGTACTACTGCAAGAATAAAAAAGAAAATCATTACTGCATGTTCATAAATACGTCATGTCAGGGGTTCTCTCTCTGTCTTTCTGTGTGGTTTCTCTCTATTCCCCTCGACTTATGGCCGTATTACTTTTCCTATGATAATTGTTCTTAATGAGATGATCGTCGGGGTAGGACAAAATCTGTGCTCTCGGCAAATTAAAGGCTGTTCTCGCAATTAACTGCTACGGCATCGGATTCGCGTTTTGTTAGGTCGGACGATCACAAAGTGTCAACCCGACCCCGGCTCTTACCTTTATTGGTTGGTACTTATATTTGCTGGTGTATGAAAATATGGGCAGAGAGAATGAGACATTATGTAGCACAACGTTTATTTTAATAAAAGAAAGCATGCGTACAGACTTACACTCCATCTAGTGGTTTGTGTAAAAGTAAAATTATGTGTATATTTATATATTGCTTCAAGGTTTCTGTTCATAACAACAATATTGCATTGGCAAAAACATCTTTATAACATACTGGATTCTGGTATCACTGGAACTATTCCTTCAATAGACTTATTGTTTGGCTCTGGTTTAACAAGCTACGGCATTCACAAAACACATCAACATAGAACAGAACGGTTGGGAACAGAAGAACCTTAGGAAAAGCGCTTTTGATGTGCTCATCACTTTAGACCATCTTACATCCGTTCTAATGTGAACAGGCTCACTCCCTCCCGTTTCTTATTCCCACAGCACCTTGCTGTAAGATTCTGTGTACTAACTACCATGGGGGAAATTCTCCTTCATTGTTAAATTAACAAAGATTAAATATTTAGGAAGCATTAGAAATGGTATCTGTTTGTGAGGTTTACTTTCACACGAATGAGATAATGGCTTACCAGTTCGATCTCTTGCTTCAGGACAGATTGCGGGACCTCCTTCCCTCTGGAAGAAACTAGGGTGCAATCTTCTGAGCCATGTTTCCTTTGTCTCAGCTTCTCCTCGGCCGTTCTTAAGGCTGGAGCGGTACACGATTGCAGAACCTTCCCTTCACTTGACCTCCTTCCCTCTGGAAGAAACTAGGGTGCAATCCTCTGAGCCATGTTTCCTTTGTCTCAGCTTCTCCTCGGCCGTTCTTAAGGCTGGAGCGGTACACGATTGCAGAACCTTCCCTTCACATTGTTAGGATCCTGGACGTTCCACTCTCCTGCCAGTCTCTGGTGGAAAAGCTAAAAGGTCTCTCCTTCTCCATCTCCTCTGATCTTGCCTTTGTCTTTCTGACTACGCCACTCTCTTGCCGTCTAGCTGTTCAACTGCGAAAAGCCAACTCCCATCTGCCCCTTTTTGGGCCCCCAATACTCTTATATACCTCGCACCTTGTGCTCTACTTTCCCCAAAAGATTCTCTTTTCATTGGCTATGCTAAAATAAAAGGATTATTCACTTCCTACGAATGGTAATAAAGGAAGTCGTAAATATGGAAGAAAACTGTTCTTTTGGTTATTTGAGCTTGCATCATGGCCAAGAAGTCACCCTAGCAGGGTATCTTCCTCCAATGTGATCCATTTTTTGTAGCGGTCCCACGGTCCTATGTGTGCGTGGGCTTCGCTATGACCATAAACATCTTTTTATTTGCTGTTGTTAACCTGGGAACCAAAGATCTTACTGTCCCTTCCACCCACGTTATTAATCCCTATTAAAAGTGAATGCAAGATTCTTGTGGTTATGGCAATCCTTGCCTTCTCATTGACTCTTTCACATTTTCTCCTAAATAATTCTGATTTTGCCTTCTCCTTGGTCGGACACAAGGCAGCGCGTGTCCGCAATTGAGGGACAGGAGAAATTTCCGCTGAACGCCGGAGCATTTGTACTCGTTCCCTACACTCAGGGGTTTGTCTTTTCTCTTGCTTAATTATCGTGGGTTCCGATCGAATACGGTTTTTGACAATTTAGCCAAAATATCCTAAATATCGGTTTTATTGATAGAATAGTTAATTAGATTTTGCTCGATCGTCGCGACCTGAGAATTTCTCAGCCTCACAGTCATGCAGCCTATTACAAAAATTACTTTCATATCAGGTGTTTCCATTATTTTGTCCACCCCTACCCATATATTGGATTTACTTGATGAGAAATGGTCCCTCCTATTAGATTTTAATAAACCACGTAATTTTTAGTTTTGAACATGATGTTATTTTTATTAATTTAGAATACAGTTGAACTCCCCCCCCCCCCATTTTCGTAGTTATATCTGTCTATATTACGTTTGTCTTAGAACTGAATAAAATATCAAATTATGCACAACTTTCAAAATTGGTATAATGATAATGATGGTATAAATATTTGGTAGTTTTTATTGTGTCCAAGGTCAGTGGCACCATTTCTCCCCCTGAAATTTGCAATTTAATGTTTTGAAACTAAATTTAAAATATGAAATGTAATGGTATACAGTACATCAGAAATTTGCTTTAATTTATTTTATTTCATTAATAAAAATTTAATTTCTTTATGTTTCAGGAACTGGTTTCGGTTTGGGAAGCATCCTTCCTCAGGTTAGTATTAACCACTACTTTGTGCGACACAGAGCGACTGCTTCAGGGATTGCACTCTCAGGAAACGGACTAGGATCCTTTATTCTTCCTTTTATACTGACCTTCTTCATTGAAGAATATAGCTTAAAAGGGACATTTCTTTTGATGGGAGGAATCGCTCTAAATGCCGCTGTGGCTTCTGCATTGCTTCGACCAGCTCCCTGGTTAAAAAAAGTCAAAGCAAAAAAGAAAGAGCATTCAACAGTGATTCAGAATTCCTCAAAAAATGAAAAATGTGTGGTTGCAACAGTTGAGGAAATAGCAGACGCTTTCTCAGCTTTGGATTTGTCCATCGATATCACTCAGTGTAACTTCCATGAAAACGCATTTCCTGACATTCCTCCAAAGCAAACAGAAGAAGCTCAAATAGCATTTGATAATACAGTAAAAGATGGTAATAAATATAATACACAAAGTGACCAAAAGAAGTCAAATGTAAAATATTCGAAGGAAAGATTATACTGTGGAAAAACTTTTAAAGTGTTTCTAAACCCACTGTTTCAACTAATAAGCTTCACTCTCACAATGAATACATTTATATTTATGCCGTATATTATAATTATAGACTATGCTTTAGACGTTGGACTTTCATTTAATCAAGGAACTTATTTAATTTTAGCCTTTTCTTTGGGAGACTTTATAGGTCGTTTGGCACTTGGATGGGTAACAGACAAACGATTTATGACAAGGACAAATTTTATAGCCTTGAATTTGATCATCGTAGGTGTGATTTCGTTCCTCTATTCGATTGTAATCAACTTTCCTGGTATGTTATCATTAACGTTTTTTTTAGGAATATCAGAAGGATGTATAAACGTGTTAATACCTGTCTTAGTTGCAGAATCTGTATTACCGGAACAGCAGCTGGTGGCCATGGGATCCGTAAATTTCATCTGTGGAATTTTCAGTTTAGTAGTACCACCTATGATTGGTGAGTATTAATACTAATTATTATTATTTAATAAAAATTATGCTAATATTTTTATTGTTACTGATATGGTATCAATAATATACTACTTTTCGACAAACTAATATTAAGCTAATAAAGAAAATCATTAAACTCATTTATCATATAACTACAGGAATTAAATAAGACCATTTTTAAATAGTTCTTGACTTCAAATGACACAAAATACTATCCAAAATAAATAAAACATTTAGCGGGACAATTACCTGAGCAGCATAGTTTTTAAGTGGTATGTTAAGCGGCAAAGCAAACTTAAGCTATTAGGTGACAGTATACTGTGTCTGCAAATTGCTGTGGTCGATTCGCTGGTTTGATGGACGAAAAAACATGCAGACTTCCCCTGGAATTACTAATTCAGCCACGTTGTGAAAGCTCATAAAAATTCTGCCGTCAATTATGGCATTCGAATCCATGCATTTTTCACCCAATGTGGAGAGGACGATAATTATATCAACTGTGCTACCTATGAGGACCGAGAAGCAACAATAATTTGAAACCTACTGATAGCATACCAATATTCCTATTGCGATGGGAAATACTGTCCTTTAAACATTCACATTAGGAAATCATGATACACACACACACACATAAGCCACAGGTGACTTATGCCTATCATGACATTCCTAACACGTGAGTTCGAATGAACTGCAGATTAGCAATCTGCGAAATAAGCAGGACACTTATCAGGAGCCCTAATGGGTAGCACAACTGATATAATCACCATTCTCCCCACATTGGGAAGAACCCGAAAGTCAATGATTTAAGAAATTTTTATGGGCTTATTTCATAATGTGGGTGGGTTAGTTAATCTCAGGTGAGGATAGCATGGTTTTTCCTTCGGGAAACTCGGGTTTTTTCGTACGGCAAATAGGCAACACACAATTTACAGACATAACATATACAACACAATAAAGTCTAAATCGTTATAGCACTTAAAACACAAGTACAACCAACTTGTCGGGAAATACTTTAATTATTGCCCTATCTTTTGAAACGGGGAGGAAAAAAAAAAAAAAACTGGTCAGCAGTTGTTTAACAGGAACTGCACTATGGGCAAAATATCCATCTAGCATAAATATTACAGTTTTCAACTAGGATTTGGCTGAGTTAGTTGGTCTCAGGCATGGACAGCAAGGTTTTTGATTCTGAAACTAGGGTTTTTCATCCAGCAAAACAGGCAAATTGACTAGAGAACACACTCAATTTATGAACATAATATACATGGGCACCCAAGACCGAACTTATATTATTATTTTTTTTTTTTTAGCCATATGGTGCAAGGAAGCCTGAGGCTTATGCTGCACCAGCCATAAAATTCCTGTTACCCTGAGAGAGAGAAGTAGAAGGGAATCACCAAGAAAGAGAAGAATGATGATATCCATCTCAGGACCCTGGGTTTGCCAAGCCCATACTCACCAGATATGAGCCCCTGGGGTAAATATATATAAGTTCGGTCTTGGGGATCTTAATGTGACAGTTATTGCAAATCGGAGCATTCTTTATTTTTAATTTTTTATTTTTTAGTTTGGAGTGATATTACTTGCTAGTTTGAGTCCTAAAGTCTGTTAATAGACATACTTCAAAAAACTACAGGCTAATCAAAAGCTTGTGATAAAGCCCTATCATGCACTGACCTTGGCAAAGTGCAAAGGTGAATAGTCAAATGATTTTTAGAACATATTTGAGAGTTGAGATATGGAACATAACTATCCATGAGCAAGAAATTGCAACAAAAATGTCATTATTTTTTGTTTGATGCGATGGAAACAGCAAATGGATGATCTAGTATGGCCAGTAAGAATGGTTTAAAATACTCAATGACCTTTTTCTTAGCACATACAACGCCTTTGAAACACTTTGTACAGTTCTGCTTTCATTTGCATCTACTTGCAATCTTATTTGCTTGTTAGTAGCTCAGCATTAGGCAACTTGCACTGGTAACTCTTACTAAAATAGGGATGCAAGTTCTATCGCCGACCGGGCTAGCCAGGTGGGTAAAGTGCCTACCTGGCAACCCAAAGGTTGCGGGTTCGAATCCTGCCTCAGGCTTGGATCAAAGTACTGCAAAAACCTTGGGAGGTGCATTATGGCCACAGAAGCCGATGTGCCAACAACTACAAAAAAAAAGAAAAAAAAAAGCAAGTTCTATCAGCTGTATCTTCAAAAATCACTGTCAGTTCAAGAACTAGGTATGTATTTCAATATGTGTGTGATCATATTGCAAGGGATTGAGCATTCAAGTTTTATTTTTTGGGGAGGGAAGGACGTGATAACAGCATAGCTAAACTATTGTTTGCAAATAACACTGAAGCATAACGTATAAGAACATGCTTTTAGAATAATCTAAGGGATAGTTATCCTCCTTATGGCAGCAGTCAGGATTAGTTTTCACACAACTTTTACCATAAAATCTTGCTACAACCAGATTACTTAACAGCAAATTGACATGTAACCTACCATGGTAGTACAAAAAAAGAATTTAGCACCCTCACAAGTAATGGTTATAAACAAGCTTTTGCAGTAGATCGCTTCACTACCACCATGTAAGTTGGACTACTGCTACAGACATGTCATTCCTTATTTGGAAAAACTCATATTTGCAAAATGAAATTTTAATACACCTAATGTACACGTCCTGAATTTAAATAAATATTCTGCTTATATTCTTGTACAGTCACATCAGGTCAGAGTTTACAAGAGAGAATATAAAAACATGCAGAATCAAATATGTGGACTATGTACTGTTTTGATTTTAGTAGGGAATATATTACTATGGAAGATTTTTAATAAATGTCTTGTACAGAAAATCACTATAAATGTCCCATGCTGGTTTATTAACCCTAATCTCTTAGAATGGTATCCGACAGATGCCACATTTTAAAATTTTTCTGTTAATTTTTTTCAAATCGTCAATTATAATTAAATCCTACCATGTACCTTTGGCTACGAAACATTCTCAAATTGGCTATACTGTATTTTGTTTTTTTTTCAATATATTATGAATAACAAGACAAACTTTTGTTTGGTATTTATCAGATGCCATGTGAGCAAATAGACAACTCTCATTTCCATATGGTATCTGTGAGATGCCAGCAACAAGTGTCTATTCCTGCCATAATGCTTTGATTTCACCGGCTAAATGCAAACAGCTGACAGACATTTATATTGCATCTGAGTTGCAATCTCAGGGGTCAGTGACCTTAAATTCTTTAAAAAAATGAACTTTCTATTACTGGTTCCTCTCATTTTAGTTCAATATTTTTTGATTGGGTTATGAAATCATGATTAATGAATTCAATAATTTTTTTTTTTATGATTAAAACAAAACAGGTAGAGAGTTTGAGTGTGTCAAGGTTAATAAACAAACCATTTCTTTCCTACTTTTATGTAAGGACAAAGAAAGAACCGTAATAATAATAAAATTTAACATGACTAATAAATAACACAATTCGGAAAATAGCAAAAAAATTTATTTATAAAATTTAAAGGTTTTCAGAATCAAATTGCATCATTACATTTTACCTTTTCATATTACAATAAGCAGAACTGAATTTACTGAAGTAATACAAAACATTACATTAAATACACACAATACATTTTTAAATAGTCAACTTTATTCTATAATAAATGTTACTAGAATATATTTTTTTCTACCATCCTTCATTAATAGACCTTCAATACATTCACTCAAGCATTTCCTTTTAGACATTCTTAACACACTGGCTGGCAATCTTGACTGGAATTTAAGTTTGGGATTGGATTTTCTTTCTGTATACTCCCTTACAAAGTATGGTTATTGATTTGCAGCAGTCCTCACCAATTCAAGAAACAAACTGCATGAAATATGTGAAATCAAAATGACCTTTTGGGTATGTGATTTATTCATTGCATGTTTACAGAATGTGGAAACATGAGGGATGTTTGACAAGTTCAGGGACTTCTCACTGACATTATAATGGACTGAAGACATGTTATGCAGTAGTGACAGCAGCATGGAGGATTAAAAGTGGCTGTTTCTGTTTGCAATTATATAACAGCACAGTACATTTCAGTATGGTAGTCCAAAATAAATTTTTACACTTTAAGGCAAAGATGTGCAATTGAATTTTGTGTAAAGCAAGGAGACACTAAAGCATAATTAACAAGCTGAGACTGGATGTATTATGAAGGAATTGGCATTCAATTCCTTCATAATACATAATGATTTTACTTGGAACAGGCGAATTGAGTTCCTACAAAATCATTTCATACTTATGGTCCAGTTCTTCGTAGTAGGGATTTCCATTACTTTTTATTACACATTCTACTTATCCACTTAATTTCCTACCAGATAATTAAAACAGGGTGAAATCAGTTTGTCTCACTCTTAAGCATTTTAAAAAATTTCCTGTAGTGCTTTTAAAATTTATGGGGGTCCTCCAATCTAAGATCCATTTACAGTCTTTCCCTGAACACTATTTTTCAATATCATAGGTTTTCAAACTGGTTTACACAATACATATTTTTTTTTTTTTGTTAAGAAGGGGCAATAATGTAAAAAAAAGTATGGAATAAAGGTTTTTGAAATCTATCGACAATATTTTAATAAGAACTGTTTGCAACTGTAGTTTCAATGTGTTTGTGGAACTATGGAGTCCTACAATGTTCCATTAATTTAATTTGTACACATGGATTATTAGTTTTTATTTTATTATTAATTATTACTGTTTTGAAAGATATTATTTCACAGAAATTTAGACTGAAAAAAGGATTTTGCATCAAAAAAGAGTTTGAAAACCCTGTTCAGTATGATGTGGGAGAGCCCTTGGTTTGATTCATCAACAGGAAGACCTGAATTTGGTTCTCATATGTCCCCACCACCCTGACCTTTTCAAATCTGACATTTTGTGGGGGAGTCAAGCCTTAGTTGAGTAGTCAGCAAGGGAGTACATCAGCACACGTTTGAATTGACTGGTTTGGGCCTACTATTGATAAATATGAGTGTCATTTGTTTGATTAGTTGTAAACTCGACCTGAACTGACCCGTGTGGTCATGCCAGCTTATAAACAGAACATCAGAGTTCCTTCATGGTCATAGAACACAGTTATGTGCTGCTGTTGAAGCTTCCACTTCTGGTACACCTCAATGCTTCAGCTGTCTGAAACAAATGCATTTGTCATTTATTAGTTGTATATGCTATGAAAACAGCATGTGGTAATGTTCAAAGATTGCAGTATATAACCAGTTATGTTGACATGTCTGAACATTAATTGCATGGCATAATGAAACTGTATGGCATCAATTAATGAGATATCCTATTTGCTGTTTTATTGACAGCATACACAATGAATTACTGACGCTGTGTTGAGAACATGCTACCATAGCCATTATTCTTGAATTTATGCCAAAACAAATTAGCAGTTGTATGCAATGGCTGATAGTTAAACTAAGCAGTGAAAAAGTTAACTTCAATTATATTTAGTTGTCTGCCATAACAAAATTTAAGTTTTTTATAAGGCACTTGCTTTTAATTGCTAAATTTTAATTTTTAATTGCTCTTGCTATTATTCTACACTGAAGAAGTGCTGTTAATTTATCAATACCACTAATATGTTTATCATTTCAGGTTACTTCCGAGATCAAAGAGGTTCGTATGTTGCCTTATTTTACCTAACAGGTGGCTCGTTAATCTTCAATGGATTACTATGGCTCATAATTCCTGCTCTTAGTCATTCAAAAAGAATGCTACTAGAAACACCATCTAATTAACTTCTTTTGTACATAATTCCTCAAAACATTTATAATAAGTAAGTTTCATATCACATCTTAAATGTCTCACACTTAAACATTTTAAAAATTTCCTGTAATGCTTTTAAAATTTATGGGGTTCTTCCAATCTAAGATCCATTTGACTGACACAAATGACTTTGCATATACAGAGAAGAGAAAAAAAAAAAACCCCAGTAAAACCGCCTTTTCAGTCCAACTTGGCTTTACCTGTTTTAATGCTCCCCACAATGGCTAAAAAGCACTTTATCTAATGCAGTTCAAAGAATACCATATTGTGGGAAATAAATCCAATATTTCATATTTTTAATATGTAAATAAGTATAGCAACTGAGTGATTTCAGTGTCTGCTTAAGCTTAATACTTTCATTGCTGGCTTTTCAGATGACCTTTTCGACCCAGCACTGAAAACCACAGGATTGAGTCAACTGGGATGGAGAGGGCAGAGACACATTCAGGCATTTTTCTCACTATGATTGAATTAGTTAGCCTCTAGCAAATGGTTTTTGACAAAAAAATATACAATTTTTCTTCTCTCAACTTGGAAGAAAAAGTTCCTATATTAGTATTAGTAGTAGCAAATGATGCAAAAAAAAAAAAAAAAAAAAAAAATGAAAACTTTCCTATTTCACCTATCCATCCTTCCAATAGTTTGTCTAGTTTTTCCTTGAATTTATTCAAGCTATCCACTTCCACAACCGATTGAAGTTTGTTCCAGCAATCAACCACCCACTGGATAAAGGCAAACTTCCGCACATCTATTCTGCAACTATACTTCCTTAGTTTGAATTTATGTCACATCATTTGGGTAGCCTGAGCAAGAGGAAGAATCTCATCAGCACTTAGCTTGCTCAATCCATTCAAAGTCTTAAACACCTCAATCAGATAACCTCACAAGGGCCTAACTCTATAGATGCTGCAATTTGCAGAACTGAGAGCATCCCTTATCCCCCTAACCAATCTCATTGACCTTCTCCTCTACCCATTCCAGCAGCTCTACATCATTCCTAAAATGAGGTTTCCAGACGTGTATAAAGTATTCAAGATGTCATCTAACCATTGCCTTATACAATAGGATAATCACTTCCTTATCCCTGCTAGAAAAATTATTATATATATCACAAAATGCTATGAGCTATCTTGGCAGCCTGTCTGAATTGAGAATAGAACTTCATATCTGGCTGCACAATTACACCCAGCTCTTTTTCATTTTCCACTACCCTAAGTACAGTACTGGGTTTACTACTACCCATTACAGTACTTTGGTTTGTTAATGCTAAACTTCAATTGCCATTTCTCAGCCTATCTGCCTAATTTGTCTAGTTCTTATTGCAGTGTAATTAACCACCCTTCCAACCTTTGTTTCATCTGCAAACTTAGACATTTAGCCTGATATTCCTTCATTAATATTAATAAATACAGAAAACAACAATGCATCTAGCACTGAACCTTGAGGGGCAGTGTCCATTGATAACCACTGTCTCCTCCCACTCAATCATCCATAGCAGTAACTTGCCCTTAATGCCACACTGCTCTAATCTGAATGGCAGTCTTTTATGTGCAACAGTATCACAAGCTTTCCTAAAATCCAAAATTGTTTTTGCATCCAGTTCCTTTGAGACCACATCATAGTATCCAATCAAATTGTCAGACAAGACTTCCCCTTACCATAACTGCCCTGTCTAGATGATCCTGCAATGCTTCTTTAATCAGTGGCTCCATTTTCTCTGGAACAGAAGTTAAGCTAACAGGTCTGTCATTACTTGTCACCTTTTGATCAGCCTTTGTTGATTATGGATACAGTCAAGCATCTCCAGTCCATGGGGACTTCCCCTGAATCCAAGGATGCTCTCATAATTATGGATAAGGGTGTGTGTGCTTACCTCCTTTGCTGCCTCCCTTAATATAATTGAATAAATCTCATCTCCCCCCATGCCTTTCTTATGTTTAATTTCAACAGTTTCTCTTTTCACTTTCCTCTCAGTTATTGCAAAATCATTTAGGTCTCTGTTAGAGTATGGTAAGCTACTGGTATCCACTTCCCTAATGAAATCCTCAAGTGTGAATGCATATGCAAAATATTTATTCAGTTTGTCTGCAACTTGAACAGGATCATCAACTGTTGAACCATCAATATCAAGTGGATTAAAATTCTGGTGGCACTTATTTGCATAAGCAGTGAATTTGTTAATCATTAACTATATTAATTTTTAGATATTGAATTATTTTTGAATCTGATTGTTTCAGTTATCAAATTTTCGAGAAATGTAACTAGTCAAACTTCAAACTCCTTACTACATTCAATTTTTGATCACAGGGATCATTCTGTCCCCAGTGAAGACAAAGTCCAAGTATTCTGCATTAATGCTTGCCATGACTGAAACTAAAATAAAAAGCATATACATTTAATTTCAAATAGTGCTGAAAAATCTTCTTGGAGTCCTATAATAAATGTAACCAGACCAACCAAAACTATACAAATATAACTGAGTTTGAAGTCTGTTCAGTGATTCGAATCTCAAGAGCTTAAGACACCCATTGGAGGCAATTTTGTGGAAGTGCAGAGCAGGCTTATTTCTTAAATTCCTATAAATGTTCAATATCACAAAACTGGTATAAAGAGACTACCAAATGACAGCAAATTAAACATCTGAATTCAAGTTGACTTCATGTACATGTGTATATGGCTTTTTATAATTTTTACTCTAAATTTAGCTGAATGTCTATATGAAAAAATGTCCTACTGGCTTATCAATCTTATACAATTCAGCAATTCTAAAGATGTGTGATATAAAACTCCCAATTATAATATTTTGCAAGGTAAACTTTTGTTACAGAGTTGTCCACGCAACACATTAACCCTTTTAACTTTACTAATAGAAAAGTCATTAACCTCAGAGTAGATACTGTTTATTTTATGGTATGTATTCTGATGTTTGTATCTTCAATTTGCATGCTCTTCTTCAGAAGAAAGTTTAATATGCAAAGATCACTGTTTGGAAATCTTGAACCTGGCTCAATTATGCAAGGTGAATGGCACTAGCAGATTTTGTATTGTGGGGAACAAAAAAAAAAATTGATGTCACAAAGATACAGAATATAAAGGTAGATTTCATCCATTTTAAAACTGGGTGGGATATGTATATTCAGTTGTAGATATTAATTCATAATTAACATACAAGTTTGTGCATTGCATCAGTTCTGAACATAGTTGAATGTAAAAACAAATTACAGTTTGTAAAAGGGCATCATTATGCAAAATCTCATATTGTGAAATCATTCCTAAGCTGACCATCTTATACTTTAAATAGTAACCAATACGACATCTTTACTGGGGAGAAAAGTGGTTTCAAAGTTCTGTGATGGAAACTTTTTGCTTAGATTAAGAAAGAAGAATCATAAGCCAGTGAACATTCTGAACAATCAAAACAAAGTCCAAACCATCCTTCAATCACATTGACAACTGTCAATGTGATTCACATTGACAACTTCAATCACATTGACAGTTGTCAATGTGATTGAAATTTAGGCATTTTGAGCACGTGGTTTAGGCATTTTGATCAACAATTTGGACATGAAATGAGTGAGGGCTGAGTTTGTTACCATTAGCAGTGGCAAATTATGCAAGAAAGCAAGCTTATATGGGATCACAAAAAAAAAAAAAAAAAAAAAAGAAAGAAAGAACCACGACACCTCCCATTTCACCTATTCATTCACTGAAATAGTTTGTTTTTCCTTGAATTTAAGCGATCAATTTCCACAACAGATGGAAGTTTGTTCCAGCAATCAACCACCCACTGGCTAAAGACAAACTTCTGCACGTCTATTCTACAACCATCCTTCCTCAATTTGAATTTGAGCCCTCTCACATGTGTGGTCTGAGAAAGAATCCCATCAGCACTGAGCTTACTCAATCCATTAAAAACCTTAAACACTTCAATCAAATCACCTCGCAGATGCCTAGTTTCCAGACACTGCAATTTGCAGAACTAAAGCTTTCCCCTCACCAATTTCGTTGCCCTTTTGTATTCATTCCAGCAGCTCTACATCTTTCCTGAAACGAGGCCTCCAGATGAATGCAGTACTCAAGATGTCATCTAACCATTGTCTTAAACAATGGGATAATCACTTTCTTATCCCTGCTGGAAAAATTATATGCAGTCAAACTTGATTATAACGAGCAAAAAGCCACAATGATTTTAATTTATGCATATTTCCATACAATCTCTCACTGTTATAATGAGCGTACTACACGGATATACCGAAAAAATTTTGGTAACTGTGAAAACATTCTTAATTGCTCGGGTAGTCGAAAAAACCAGATCCTTGGAATAGACAAAAATGAAAAGGGCGATTTAGCTTTATGACAACCTGCATCAGATTAGTGGTCGGTTTATGACCTTGTCCTTCCGGGGATGGGGGCTATACAATAGTGCACTGGCGTTCCGCTTGTCGCATTACCCTATTTACAGATTGTCTTGTATTCACTGAACCATAAATTTATTTCAGGACTTCTAGGAATTTTGGAAACAGGACTTAAGTTTATATGCATTTCAAGATTTCTAAGAATGTTGTATGCATTTCAGGCTCCTAAGAACTTTATATGCAGATCACTTTATCATTTTAAAGTAAAATCAGTTAGAAACAAACCCTTCCTTTGGAAACATGTCTACTAACAAAAGAAAGTCTCTCTCGATTCGCAAAAAAGTCAAAATTATTCGTGAGTTAGAACATGGTGCAATCAAAATTATAAGTGTGTAAAAAGTTTTTTGTCCTCTTCAAGTATATCAATATTGTGGAAGAATAAAGATGTTTACATATTGGCACTGGAAAAGAATATAACCGAAAAAAAAAAAAAAAATTTAGAAAGTGCGAGGTTGCAAACGTTGATGAAGCATTGCTTCAATGGCTCACCACACAAAGTGTGATGGAATGGATTTTCAATATACGGTCCGATCTTGAAAGCTCAAGTGGAAAAATTTGCCAAACAATTTGGATGTGATGATTTTGTGTGTAACAACGGTTGGCTGGATCGATTTAAAAACTGACATATCATTTATGCAAAAATTATGGAGAATCTCACTCTGCAGATCCAATAATGGCAAATGAATGGATTGACCATGTTTGGGCAGAAATCAGGAAAAGATTTCAATGACGACGACAGCTACAACGGCAACTAAACAGGACTTTATAATTGACACCTGACAATATATTTAAATTCAAAGGGGAAAAAAAAATCAAAGGCTCGCTTGATGGTGCTCGTATGTGCAAATACGACAGGAACTGATAAAAAAAATGTTTGTTATCGGAAAATTGTTAAAACCTCAGTGTTTAAAAAATGTAAGGAAACTTTCTGTGGATTGCACTGCAAACAAGAAAGCTTGGATGACTTTGTATATTTTTCAGCAATAGATAAAGAGCTATTCAAAAAGAAGAAAAATATTTTGTTAGTTTATAACTGTCCTGTACATACCCAGATTCAAAATTTGTCCAACATTAAGCTAGTGTTTCTGCCTCCCAATGCAACATCAATTTTACAACCAGTGGACATGGGTGTAATCAAGAGTTTGAAAGGATTTTATAAGATTCCTAGTTCTACATCTGATTAGTCAAAGAACAGAAACTTACCGAGTCTATATCGATATTGGATGCTATAAATTTATTGAATGATGCGTGGAACGTTACTTCGACAACCATATCGAAATTAAATTCAAATGAAATTTCAATTGTATATGAAGAAAACAACTTACCACTATCCGAATGGTTGCTATGTAACACTGTTGTGGGCTTTAATACAGATAACATCAATGAATTTGTACGAGTCGATGACAACTTATTAACTAGTGGTATTCCTACAGAGTGACATCATAGATCTGTGTTCAACAATGATAATAAAGATGATATAATTGAAAGTGAATCAAAATCAGTGCCAACAATCTCAAGCTCAAGGTGCAATGGACACATTAGTCAATTTTTTTTGAAGGAACTGAGACAATTATGAGACTTAATGCATTGAGTGTCTTAAGGTGAAACTTAAATATCAAAATGAAATCTTTAAAACAAACATCAATTTTAAGATTCATAAATAAAGACTAATTGAAATTGTTTATTATTAAATAGTATTGTTTTTAATTAGAGAAATAAATTGTGTTTAGTATTAAGTGTATTGTAGTTTATGAGCATATTAATACAAATAATATATAGGTATATGCTTATATTATTTTTTTCCCTCTATTTCTTTTCTTTTTTGAATCATCTTTTTATCAAGTTATTGAGAATTTAAAAATATAGGAGATAGATTTAATTCATCACTGATATAAAGTGTTCATTAACGGCCCCAGGGGTTTCTCTACCTCCGCTATCACTGATATAGCAAGTAATGGTTATAACAAGGAAATTTTGTCGGTCCCTTGATGCTCGTTATAACCAAGTTCGACTGTACAGGGTGTCTCAAAAATATTGGTACAAACGTTTAGGGCAGGTAGGTAACATCTAAAGGAATCTGAATCACAAAGGAACCCATAACCAGAAACTTCAAGGGAAAGTAGTAGCAGAGGCACAAGAAGCAGAAATGACACAAGACAGTAATTAGTGGCAAACATTTATTTGACATAATATTAACAATGGAGAACGAGATGGATGCATTTCATGATGTTATAACAGATGCTCGAAGGTTCCACCATGAGATGCGATGCATGCGTGACACCGACGCAGCATGGATTGGCGGACACGGTCGAACACACCTGGAGTTTCTTTGACAGTAGCAGCAGTGCAGACGAGTCTCGCCATGAGATCCATTTCAGTCTCCACAGGCGATTCACAAACGATAGATTTGAGGGCCCCCCACAGAAAGAAATCAAGGCTCAATAAATCAGGTGAGCATGGGGGCCAGGCAACGGGTCCACCACAGTCAATCCATCGATGCCCAAAACGCCTGTTCAAATGGTCACGAACACATCTTCCATAATGGGCAGGCACCCCGTCATGTTGAAACCAAATGTTGCGTCTCATATTTGCTGGAACATCGTCAAGTAACCCTGGGAGAACTTGTTCAAGAAAGATCAGATATTTAGCAGAGTTCATGCGGGATGGTAACAGGTATGGGCCAACTAAGCAGTCACCGACCATACCTGCCCACACATTTATTGCGAAGCAATGTCGTGCCGCATGGGGGCGCACAGCGTGTGGGCCCTCTGCTAATCCATACACTAGGTGCATGTCTGCCAGCTCACAGTTCGTATATAGATGCATGCTCTTCGTGCGGTGACTACTGCTTGAATGAGTAAACCAGAAATTTTCCCTCCGACGAACTGATGAACAGTGCCGTGTACCAACTTACGGTGACGTTTCTGGTTATGGGTTCCTATGCGATTCACATTCCTTTAGATGCTATCTACCTCCCCTAAACGTTTGTACCAATTTTTTTGAGACACCCTGTATATCACAAAATGCTATGTGCTGTCCTGGCAGCACAATTATCCCCAGGTCCTTTTCATTTTCCAGTACCCTGAGTGTAGTACCACACAGTCCGTACTTTATTCTGGAGTTACTGTACTCAAATGCAGCATTTTGCATTTATCAATGTTAAACTTCAATTGTCATTTCTCAGCCCATCTGCCTAACTTTTTAGGTTCTGTTGCAGTAGCATACTGTCATTAGCCACCCTGCCAAAAATTTGTAATCATCTGCAGACTTGAACATTAAGCCTTATCATTGATAAATATAGAAAACGTAAGTCCACAAAAAGCAAAATCCATTGATTACCACTCTGTCGTGAAGACAGAGTGGTATTTATTTATTTAAATAAGTTGATAGGTTAAATAAATTTAAGGAGGAACTGGACAAACATTTAGAGGGAATGGTTGTGTGAATTTTTTTTTTTTTGGCTGATGCTGCATAAGCTCATACACATGCCACTACTACAAACTCAACCATTCCTTTATCCATATCAGCAACTTGTCCTTAATATCACATTGCTCAATATCACATTGCTCCAATTTGTACAGCAGTCTTTTATGTGCAATAGTATCAAAAGCTTTCCTGGCTTGTAGCCGTGAAGGGTACACAATACCCGTCTTCTAAAATTATTATTTTTTGCATCCATTTCCTTTGTGCCCACATCGTAGTATCCAATCAAATTGATTAAACATGATTTCTCCTTACCAAACTGATGCTGTGTCTGAAGTATAACTGCAGCCTTGTCTAGATAATCCTGAATTACTTTTTTTTACTAGTGACTCCATTATTTTCCCTGGAACAGACAGAAGTTAAACAAACAGGTCTGTAATTACTCGTGCACTCTTTGTCCCCCCCCCCTTGTGAATTGGGGATACATTTGCACATCTCCAGTCCACGGGGGAATTCCCCTGAATCCAAGGATGCTCTCATAATTACAGCTAAGAATTTGCTCACTTCTTTTGCCACCTCCTAAATATAATTTGATAGATACCATTCACCCCAGGTGGCTTTCTTGTAAATTCTTTGAATAAATTCAAAGGTCAACTGGATACTTACCTGTACTTCAATTTCTCTTCCACTTTCTTCTGTTATTACAAAATCATTTAACTCCCTGTTAAGAGTCTGATAAACTTTGGCATCCCCTTCCCTAAAGCAGCACTTTTCGAACTGCTTTCCATGGAACACTGGTGTTCCATGAAAAATCGTAATTAATAATTAAAAAAATAATAATAAAATAAATTTTGCATATTTGTAGTGTACACCACTTTTGTATCATTATAATATTTAACATAATTTTTTTTGGTTATTAATATACTGGCATAGACTAATAATCAAATAGACTGCGGAACACTATTTTGGCCGGCTTTAGTATTTCAAAATATTATTACAGTATTAAAATGTGACCATGGATTTGTGGTTGAAAAAAGGAACTTTAAAATGAGAAGCAAAGTACTTCTAGTAGTAAAATTGTGATCGATGAAAATGAACACAATATTGTCACACTTCAAAGTGAGGATGAACAATCGCAGCCTTCTGTTCGCCAAAAATCTGAAGTGAAAAAAAGAGGAACCAACTAATAAAAGACCAAAACGAAAGCATAATGACAGTTGTTTGAATTTTGGCTTTACATGTGTTGGAAATAAAGATGCTCCTGATGCACAGTGCGTCACATATAAAAAAAAAAATATTAGCAAACAGTTCCTTGCCTCCTGTTTTGTAAGTGTTCCGTGAAAAATGTTGAGATGAAGTGTTCCATGACTAAAAAAGTTTGGGAAACGCTGCCCTAAAGAATTCTTCATGTATGAATGTAGATGCAGAATGCTCATTTGTCAGCACCCTAAGCAGGATTATCAACAGCCAAACCATCAATATCTAGCAGACCAATTTTATTCATCCCCTTCTAGTTTTTATATAAGTCTTTACTGTTTTTCTTTGCATCCTTTGCAAAGGATTTCTTGTAATTTGCCTTTTCCTGCTTGACGACCTCCTTGGTAACTTGATTAGACTAATTTATAACTATTATAGGGATCTGTGTCACCTGATAATGTATATGTATCCCATGCACATTTCTTCTATGCTACCAATTTCATTAGTTCATCTGACATCCATTTTGGTCTATACTTTGAATATTTCTTGGTTGGTATGAAAAGCTTAGCAGCTTCTATGTATTCAATTCCTTGGTATACTGTGTTCAAGGAATTGAATACATTCCTTCTAGTGCTCAATTCCTTGAACACTTCCCATTTAGAATTTGCTGATGGTAACTCATCAGTTGGTCCCACTGTATAGAATTTAAAAACTGTCTGAGACCACCGTAGTCACCTTTACGAAAGGAAAACCCCTCCCTTTACCCTTGATGGTAGTTACATCTTTAAGTATATTCTAAATCAATACCGTGATTGCTGTCACCTAGTGGTACTTTTATGTGCAGATTCTTAATGCATGAATAATCATTGCTGATAATCAGATGAAGAGTACATTGACAAAGGAATAGAAAGTGTGATATCAAAATTTGCAGATGACAAAGATTGGCAGAGTCATTAATGATCAAAGCAAGCAGCATTCCTTAAAGATGACTTGAAACAGACTTCAAAGATGGTCAGAGAAGTGGCAACTATGTTTTAATACTGCAAGGTCTTACACTTAGGGAATAGCAACCCACAAATAAATTATACACTTGGTGGGGTTGTTGTTGTTTGGTTTTTAGGAGCATTAGCAACTAAGGCCATATTGCTCCGGGAATATGCCGTGGTCATTCCCTGACCTTTTTTGCATCCTCCGCATTTGGTGGTCACGGACTCAAACCCCGGTCTAATCAAGAAGCGTGTGCTATGCACTGCTGCTCCTGCCCACCTGGCTATGGAGGCACCTTGGTGGAGGTTTGTTGTTGTTGTTGTTATTTGGTTTTTAGGAGCATTAGCAACTAAGGCCATATTGCTCCGGGAATATGCGGTGGTCATTCCTGACCTTTCCGTATCCTCCGTATTTGGTGGTGATGGACTCGAACCCCGGTCTAATCAAGAAGCGTGTGCTACGCACTGCTGCTCCTTCCCACCTGGCTATGGAGGCGCCAAAGGTGGAGGTTAAATTAAAAAACAGTGGAGGAGGAAAGGGACCTGGGAGTTACAATATGGGCAGATATGAAGTTTTCTGAAGAGTGTAAAATGCAACCAAAAAACCCATGGTGTCTCATTGACAATTTATTGAATGTTATCCTGTAGAGATGGGGAGGCAATTGTAAGACCACATTTGGAATACTGTGTTCAAGTATGGAGACCTCATCTGAAAAAAAAGACAATCATATGAGAAAAGACTGATTATGTGGGCTACAGGAGCTTGGCTACCAGGCACCTCAGAGATGACCTGACTGAGGTTTATAAGGTTCTGAGAGGGACTAGTAAAATGAATGGGGGTGGAATTCTCACTGTTATAAAGAATTCCAGAACTAGGGGTCATAAATTCAAATTACATAGGTTAAGGTTTAGATTAGATTGTAGGAAGTTTTCTTTTAGCCAGTGCTTGAACAAGTTGCACTTGCAACTTGTTCAAGCATCTGCTATAAAAGACCCACAAAACAGCAAGGTGCTTGGCTCCTGCATTACAACAACACACACTGTCATGTCACTCACCATTCAGCTACTTCTGACTGATAAACATATTCTGTCATGCTGTGTCCACTTTATTTTTTGATTTGGCACCAAACAATTTTTGGCTGTACCCAAAATCAAAACACAACATGGAAGAAAAAATGAACTATATTTATTCAAGAAATCCAATCAAACACAAAGAACTGCCTAAAAGCATTCACAAAAGAAGACTTCCAAAAATGTTTTGATCACTGACAGGCATGATGAAAGAAAGGTGTGATTCCAGAAGGAGTTATATAATGTAAACATTTATCAATGAATATTTTTTTTTGCAACATTTACTGCACTATTTAATCGAACCTTGTATATCACTGTCATAAAAGACCCACAAAACAGCAAGGTTCAAAACTTAGATTATCCATTCCCACAAATGAATAATCTAAGTTTTGAAGTTACATCATTCTGGAATATTCTTATATTTTTGATAAATAAATCATCAAGGATAAGTTTCATTTCAATGGGTGTCCAGTGCAATTCACATGCACTGCACAAACCAAGGGTGAACATCAGGTAGTTTTAATTTTCTCTGAAATACCATATGCTTAAGTCTGTATTTGATTGCTCCCCAATGCATATGAAATGTTTAAATGGTCCAAGGGCTATTCAGCTCCCTGTACCTAATTCAAGATTTATGGAGGACTGAACCATTTAATATATCATTAGGTGTTTCAGGCACAATACTCAACTATATCACTCAAGCTATTTTTTAACATTGGAATAAAAAAAATTATAAAAATTATTTTTTATTATTCCAACGTTGGAATAAAAAAAAAATAATAAAAATTTTCAACATATTAACTGGAAGATGACTAATTAATATACTTTCATTTATTGGTCTTTGACCTTTAACAGAAATCTCAGTCTATCACCGACAAGGAAGATGCCTCTTTAATAATAATAATAATAATAAAAATAAATAATGTTTGACAAGTAACAAAACAATTCCATTAGATGTTAGGGCCTATGAAAGCCTTACTACTAAAGAAAAGATGATTTTTCATTTTAATGTCATGCTGGCAGTGGTGAGCTTAACTACTCAAAATTTATTTTATATATAAACTTACAATCAAGATGCAAGAAGAGTTGCTTCATGAGCATATTTCAAATTATGTATAATATGAAACATGATGCAAGCAGAACCGATAGAGTATACTTTCCATTGACATGGTGAATAATGAAGCCGATCTGATCTTATTTCAAGATTGATTAAAGTAAATTTCTTCTTTTTAAAGTACCCAAGGATCTTCCCTTCTCTCCAATGCACTGCATGGGAGGGGGAGGGATAGTTTGCATCAGACTATACTATACTATACACTGAAGTCCTAAAGGGATTGTACTTAAAAGTGGCCACCATTCTGAAACAATATGTCAGAACAAATAAAACCAAATCTCATTAGGATACCTCAATGACCCCCCCCCCCAAATCCTCAATGCAGTTTTGACAATTGTGAACGAATTACTGGGGAGAGGGCAGGACATGGTGATAAAAATGATGGGTCTTTTTTCCTTCTGGAAAGTGCACTAAAATAAAGGTTAAATTAACATTTTATAAATTTGCTGGTTATTTCAAGAATGAATAACCTATTTAGGAATGCAAAAATGTCAAAACAAAGAACATTTGCAAAGTCTCAAAACAAGAAGTAATCAATAAACTTTTAATTCCTTCACCTTTTTTTTTTTTTTTTTTTTTTTTTTCATTCACGATACAAGGTACTATAAAAATGAATAGTATAACAACTGGGGAAAAAAAAAAGCTATAAAACAATAAGCTAAGCAATACTATACAGCTATATGATTTTTTTTTTCATATGCATTTTTCAGAAATACTGGAAGGCTAGGGGTGGGATAATTGCTATACAAGAGGAAGAAGCATGTAAAACACATGGAAGATTGTCATATTTAAATAATATTTTTAAATTGTTATTAAATAAGGTGTTACACAACTTTACATTCATATATATTCTTAGGAATAAAAGTGATTTAGCTGAAACCAAGATGATCCCCTAACTGTTCCAACTTAGTTAGGCAAAAACAGAAATTAATTTTATATAATATAGATCTATATCAAAATACAATTCGGCGATGATCACGATACCAACTATCAGGCATACTAAGGTGGCTAGTATTTTATTTAACTGAACACAGCATTTCAACTGATTCTTAAATTATTTATCATTCACGTTTTTAAGCACCAATGTTATATATATATCTTCCCACAATACATTTTCATTTCCACTGATGTTTTTTAACTGTTTTAAGCAGTAATTTAACTTTGGAGCTTGTCTTATGCTAGCAACACAGGTATTGTTAGTTATAAAACACTGCCCACCAGGTATTTTCCTACTATGAAAATTTATGGCAATGGTGTTTTTTGACTAATAAATATGAAAAATCACCTTAGTTTCAAGTAAATACAACATTTTTATATTTATTAAAAATAATAAATTTTACTCAATAAATTTATAGAGAATATATTTTTTAGGAAATATATTGTTTATCCATGCCAGGTATTCCACATGAACCATGCATCGATTTAGTAGATATTAAAAATTTATAAGAACTGCTTATACAGTTTTGGAATCAGATTATTCAGAGTATTCTGATATAAATTAAAAAGATCTAAGAAGTTACTTATAATAATTAATTTACTGATGCTCTAATAAATGTAAACTGGCAGTTCAAGACAAAAACATTTTTCCACTTAAATGAAAATTACACTTAATTCACTCACTGAAATTAAAAACATTTACTAAAAAAAAGTTGAAAGTATAAAAAAAAAAAAAAAAAAAAAAAAAAAAAAATTGTGAATACAGTAGAAAAAATTTGTTTTTCCATTTAGAACTATATAAATTCTTTGATATTTATATATTCTACAATAATTATTCCCTTAATTTCTTTGACTGCAATACTAATATTTTAATCAAAAAATCTTAGAAGATTTGCACACCTGATTTATATACTGGCCATTAAAATGTGTGAATAGCAAATGTTTAAAATATATTCTTTTGCACTGTTACACACTGATTGAAATAAAGGTTACATCAAGATGTTCTTAAAATAAAAATAATGAAATTTAATAACAAAAAAGAACCCATATGAATATCTTCATAAAATTTAGAACTAACAATTATAGATATAAATATATAACTATCTGAAGAAAGTGACTGAAGTCACTGAATAAAATGGCACTGCAGTTTATACAAATGTGACCTGACAATACTAACTTGGGATACCTTCACTTCTAAGATTCATATATGGCTTTGAAAATAATTACATATATGGATCAGATAGCCAAACAAATTAAAGCACCATAACAAAATGTTACAATAAATTATCTACTGTAAATACACAGAAAGGTTATATAATACATATTTACTGGAAGGTATCAAAGCACGAATCCACATCTCTGTCCTTAACATTAAGCACTATATTTCTGCTTAAGCAAGTATCCAAACAGAGCTAGTAATCTTGTTTTCCAAAAACGGATGGTAGCAGTTTCTCATTTTAGAAAGAAAATCTATAATAATATTGTACAAACACTAATGTTGTTATCTTAATGCATAAAGGTAGTTTTTTAATATAGGATACCACATATTGTTAAAAACAGCACTCAATGATTGTGTGAGCATATATTAAAGAGTAATTGGCTGGATGGGAACTCTCTTCTTTTACAATGGTATAGTGGCAATTTTCTGAAGTTCCAATTCTGAATTCATTATTATATAATAACATATAAAAATTTGTAAAAGCAAATGCATGTAGGCTAAAAACATACAAGATTCTCTTACAACACTATATAGTAGCTTGAAGACTATTACCTGAAGTTCAGATTGAGTTAATTAATACACAGTAGGGCCTCACAACTACACAAGAGTTAGATTCTTGGTGCTCCAATGTAAGCGAGAATAAAACTGTGTGCGTGTGTGTCAACTTTATTTGGATAAACTGAATACATAAATATTAAAGTACACTCAAGTGTCTGTCCTTATAAAGGGTGTGCCATGAGAGGATGCCATGTTTAGACTAAAGACATGCATTATCATCCTTATTAATCCATAAGGTATCATCTGGTTCAAATAAGGAATTCTTACTTGTCCAAATAAAAAGCCAATACTGAGCAATCCATTATGACAATTCCTCCCCCCACTGCTGATTGCCATCATAAAATGAATGAGCTATAACCATGAGTCACAAACAAGTATGAATCTGGGAGGAGGAGTTGTGTATGAGCAGAGTTGAGTACTCTGATTTTGCACACTGAGGCCTTATTGCATGTATGCGTGTAAAAAATTTGTAACATTTAGTGTATAAAATAAATTTCACATTTTAAATCAATTTCCTTTCATTTACATGTGGTTAAAGATAGAGAATAATTAAAAGAAAATCACACATACTTGACAGATATCAACCTGTCACATACAGCTAGTGTATATTAGAATTTAATAAATGGCACATATTTTCTTTATATTTGTATACAACTTTATATATTTACAAATATATAAAGTTATAGACAGTTTTTTTTTAAATGAGCATTCTACAGTATCATTATCCCAAAATTTCATAAAAGCAGGAAGGCTGAGAATGCTGCACAGTTCAAAACAAAATGTTACAACAGTCCATAACTTGTTCTGTGGAAAATTTATGATCAAGGTAGATGGCTAACAAATCTATAATTCTATTAATGAGTGGTGTGTCACAAAATTAGAGATAGCTATCATCTTATTATTTATTTTATATAATAACCTTATATCTCATTAGTAACAACATTGGCAAAAAGGGAAAAAAATGATCACAATGAATAAAAGTATTTGAAGGAGGACCACCAACCAAAGAGGCTGTGGAATGAAAATAGATGGCAAAATGCAACAATTAAGATCCTATAGGAGTGGGTCAAAAATTAAATAGAAAATTAGGTGTTAGTTAACAGACTGATGCACACAACATGAAAAATTATGATCAGGGTAATAAATCTTAACATAATTGGGAGCTAAAGTATGAAAAAAAAAAATACAAGAACAGTCGGTGAAGGTAAAGAAAGCCTACACGAGAAGCATGCAAAAATTCGATGAAATTTACCGTAGCGGCATTTGTATTGTTGCTCGCCTGGTAAACAGACTGTGGGTGTTATCGGTCAGGAGTAGAAATTGAATCCCTGTCGAAGTGGAGAGGGTAATCTGACCTTTTTTTCTTTAGAATCACTGGTGGACTAATGGATAAATTGTTTATTAAAAAAAAAAAAAAAAAAGGGAAAGGAAGCCGACACGAGAAGCATGGCAATTATCGAAAATGTTTACCGGTGAAACTTTGTTACGAACATTTTTTACAACGCCAGAACTTCCAATATGACTCTGTTCGTGATTCAATTAGTTAATTCAATTAGTGATTCTAAAGAAAAAACAGGTCAGTTACCCCCCCACACACTTTGGGAGGGTTTCAAGTTGCTGTGGGATTCAACTTCTACTCCAGACCGATAACACCCACCATCTGTTTACCGAGCAAGCAACAATACAAATACCGTTACGGCAAAGTACTTTTACCGGTAAATTTCATCAAACTTTTGCGTGCTTCTCGTGCAGGCTTTCTTTACCTTAGCCGAACAGTCCAATAATGCTAACAAAAGAAAATTTTGACACCTAAAAACATATATACACAGTTATGTGTATATACACATATATACATTCACAGATGACAAGATCACTGTAATAGCAAGTGAATAAGAAGTTTGTCAGAAATGATATTTTAATAGCAGAATTCCAATTTTTAACTTTAGTGAGGTTTTCTAAGGACTGTGCTCAGATATGATGCACAGCATGTTGCTTACCAGCATTTTCCCACAGTTAGCTCAATTAATAGTATGACTGCAGACATGACAAACTGTGATCAACGGCACTTGATAAAGGGATCTCAAATTCTTCTGTTTGATACAGAGTTCGGCTTTGTTTTTTTTTTTTTTTTATATTAAAATAAAAAAATATCAGCAAACTATCAATTCTTGGCAAACTGTCTCATATCACTATTCTAACCTTATACCTGAATGGGAGCAATAATGAGCCATTTACAGTAAATTTAATGTCCTGAATCTTTATTTTCAGAGGTAGCATTTTATTTTTGCCTGATGTTAAAGTGTATTATTCTTGGGACAAGTTTCAATAACGTTCTAAGAGCTACTCAGTGAACTTTTTTTTCTCCTTAAAATTTACAGCAAAAATATTGATTTTTAACAAAGCATAGCATGATCTCTTTTTGAACATACAGAAAGGGAAGATGCCTGCTTTCAATGATGATTAGTGAAAGCCAATGAGAGCTAACATGAGCTAAATCCCATGACCAATCATGTGAGATCTACAGCAAAAGATATGATACTCTTACTGCACAGTCTTCAAAAAAATTTCTCAATAGTGTGGTAATTGCAAGTTTCACAGAATGGGCAAAAATGTATGATCACATTATGTGTGAGGGTTAACTGGCAAAACCTAGTATGTCTGATGCTCATGGCCACTGCTATTATCAGTAAACTAATGGAGCACACTGTCATGGCTAGAATCAGAGCATTCTATAGCAGCAATAGAAAGGGTCAGGGCTACTACTATGTTATAAAGTGACTTTTTATTGAAGTTTTGTATAATGTTGTGATCTGAGAAAGTTGGGGTATCAGAGAAAAGGCATTTAAATAGCTACCTGAACTCTTAATTTATTTAACTTATATTTTCACTTATGGGTTAAAAAATTAAAGTGATATTAATATAGATTTTAATATTCCTCTATTAATTTTTATCTGAAAAAAAAAAAAAAAAATACATACTGACTGTATTTTCCAACTATATTTTCCCCCCTTTCTTGTCCACACTGACATCAGATACAATTTATGGTCTTTGCCATCCTGGTATGTTGCTCCCACGGGAAACTTTACCACAGCTTCCTAAAGCATATGTTTTCTTGATGTCAATCAAACTTTTACTATAATATCACTGGATAAGTTTGTAATGGATATCTCTCATTGCTTACTCTGAATCACAACCTAGCCAATGTCATTCAAACTGTACATCATATAAACTTGATTTCTTTTTTTACATTGAAGCTTAAGAATTTGATGCCAATAACTGCTCTGACAGTTTCATCACACATACATTTCTTGATTGCAGCAGAAATGATAAACCTGCAACTGAGAAACTCAAGTGGAGCATGGCAATGCCCCACGAGGATACCCAGCACTTAGGAACAAAAATTAAAAGGCTTTTATATTGCTTTATAGATTAAATTTCATTCCAATATGTGAGTATTTCTTTGGACTACTGGTCACAATTTGAAGAGAAGTCCATAATCAAGGAGTGCATGCACAATGAAACTGCCAAAGCAATTACCAGCAAAATTTCATAAGGCATGAAAGTTCAGCTGTGACTGAGGCACTCAAAGAGGTATGGATCACAATTTGATTGCCAATAAACTTCCCACTCATGATGTGGTATGACTGAGCGAATGACTTCTGACTTCATGAGTAGAAGCAGTGTTTCCCAGTGTCAACTGACATTGGAAAACTTTGCTTCGGAAAGCTATGGTAGTTTCCAGTAAGTGCAGTGCATATAACTGACAATTGCCTTTGAAAGTTTAGAAAAGTGCTATAAGAGTTACAAGGAGTAGCAGATTTTAACAAACTTTTTTTTTTTTTTTTTTTTTTTTTTTTTTTTACATGAAAGCTCCCTTTAGTTCATCTTGCTTTTGATCTTTCAAATTATGCAACAAGAAAATATTACATTTGTATAGAAACATAATAAAATATTGCAAGCAAAAAAAAAATAATCTTTTTCAAACGCAGGAAATGTCACTTAACAGTAGTGACAACTATAAAAACAAAGAAAACTGCTTCATGCAAGATGGAAAAATAATTCACTATGGACATATATTTAATATTAAAATACTGCTTAATAGTAGAGACAAAAATACAAAATATCAAAAATATTCACTGATATCTGCTGCAATCTATAAATAGCATGATAAGAATAATAAGTTTTCACTTATCAGTATCCTTCAATTATAAAAACTAGTTATACAAAAAAAAAAAAAAAAAAAACAATGCATATAATATATAAGGCAAGTGCCAACTATTAGTAATTTGTTTTTAATTTTTCAATTTTTTAAAATTGCACAGAGCGCACATTGTTTCAATGCTGTACAAGCTTATACTCATTGCTGAATATGGCGGACAATCCTATTTGAAGAATTTCATTTTCATTAAATCTAAAAAACTGCCGAAATTTAAAACTGCAGTTAAAAAAAAAAAAAAAAAGGCTACAAAAACATTTTAAGTTTTGATGATAAGGCAGACTACACTATACCAAAATTACAAAACATTTCCTCAGTACATAATATTGATTGTTATGGCTCACCTTCCAGCTGAAAAATTACAGCCCTTTGGCCAGCTACATGCATATGAAAACATCATTATAACACTGGTTATGTCTCAACATCTTTGGTGCTAGGTCATATATAAAGTACATTATATACAAAAAAATGTGACGCCTACTGCTTCCTTGGACATAATTGTAGTAAAACATGCTAGAAATTGGCAAATATGGATACCAGTCTTTGGGCCCTATAGCAAAGGAAAAAAAATCTCATGGCAAAGAGGTCCAAATTCTACATATAACTGGTGTGTTATGTACTTTGTAGTAAAAGTGCAGCCAACAGGTGATCCTTGAGCTGTACTACACAGATGACTCAGGCACTTTCCTGACATGATGTAGATCTGATCAAAAGCAGAGGGCCAAAAAACTAGTCCTTTTCCTGGTGAAAAGTGGAGAATCACATATCTGTGAAAAAGAATTAATAGAAGTCTAAGCTCCCTATTTAAGTTTTCAGCATACATAAATTACAAATAAATTTAAAGCTATGACACTAAAAATGAATCTGCTGCTTACTTTTAACATAGTTAATACTCTTCTGTTAACAGCACTTTTTCTTTCCTCTTTGTGGCCCTTTCTGTAGCTTAACAGTACTATCATGCGACTGCTGTTGGCGTTCTCTTTGCTCCTTTTTCGTTCTAAGCACCATCCGGGTTATAGAATTAAACATCTGTTCACAAGAACAAAATCAAACACCATATCATTAAAATGGACACCAGCTATATAGACATTTTATTGATTAACATATTATGCATGCAAAATTATGGTTATTCATTTAATTTAAATATTTCTACCGAGCTTAATAAATATGGAATAACACTTAATTTGTTAAACCCGGCTTACTGTTTCAGTACGCACCTGTCTCCCCACATCCTATCAATCTACAAAAAAAAAAAACCAACCCACAGCTTTTGTTCTGCTTCATTTAGACAATTAAATATTTCAAATACAGCACTTCAAGAGAGATACAGTCTGCTGCATATTATTAGTAATATGCCACCACAGAAACAGGCATTTTTTAATGTTTGTTGGCATCTCTTTGGTGGAAATGATTGGCCAACAAGTGATCTTGTGTTGTAAAGCATACCAATGCTATACTTGACAACTCAGTAAATAACTTGAAGCTGCAACGTAACCGGCATCTCACACTTTGTAATTTAAGCTCATTTGTAAACTGTACATGTTTTTAAAATTCTGAATGAAAATAAAATCTTTGGCCTAAACTTCTATATTGAAAACTTCACTTCTGCTTTTGCACAAATCTAAATTAAACTCCTCACTCTCATACTGGCAATGAATAACATTGTTGTATTAATAAAAAGCAAAGTTTGCATAAAAGAAATTATTATATAATGCAATAGTCGTGTATATTTCAGCAGCTCTAAGCTTTTGTTCCAAATAATTTAACCCGACCCTCACCAATTTCATTGACAATCACTATTTGTTTTGCGAGTGCCTTAAGAAAAAGAGTTAATCCACTCAAAGGATTATCCCAGGTTTTCAGTTTGCACAAATATGCAAAACAGACCACAAATACACACTCTATATACACAGGAAGTCCTCACTGTTTTTTATCCTGTTTAAAGTCATTTTTTGTTAATTCGTTACCACTTGTCTATCACGAGCACACCATGGTCTATGATATCTCACTTTGGGTCATACTGCTATTTAACTAGTTCACTTTGTATGAACTGGTTTTTTTCTCAAAATTTCACCGTAACTTTAATGTTACTTTCAATTAATTCAAATGAGTTCAAGAATTTTTTTAAAAAACTAAAAATATCAAATATTTTAATATGCTTCTTATGATTATTAATGAAATTAATATAAATTTTCTGATTAAGCTTTCACAGCATGTAAAGCATTACTTGGGAGAAAGTACCAAGAAGATGCTCTTAAAGTTTGTTTGCTTTAAATGAAATTTCCTTTTACAAAGGGAAAGAAATGCAATTTCTTGCATTGCAAAAGGAAAAAAAATCAGTTCTTTCTTTAGAAAAATAAGGGCAAAGTATCTGAGTCATTGCTGAAATAAACTGGTAACTTTTTCTTTATTAGCTTAAATTATATGAAGTTTATATATTGAAGAGAAAAACAGCTTGTGACTTGTGAACATGAATTATGTCAGAGGGCAAGATGTATATGAAGCGAGAAAAGAGTTGAGCTGCCAACTGTTTTTCTATTTAGTAAAAATAAAAATAATAAAGTATATTTTTATACTTTATTAAAGGTGACAAATATGATCCTAAAGAACATTTTGCACATAAAAAATATTTTTTGTCTTTGGAATATATCTTTTGTTCCAAATATGCAAGTCAATACATACTGTTGACTGGCCCCATTATTCATCATTTTCATTGTTTGTTGGGTTCTAGGAACATAACTAGAGTGTACAATGAGGACTTCCTGTACATACATACATAAGCTCAAAACACCAATGAACTTTATAATTAGTATTGTCTATATATTGCAGCAGCAAAAAATAAACTACTTATGCAGTAATATTCAATGAGTTTGAAAATAAAGAGGTGGTATATTGTAACTTCCTCCAGCAGATGGTGGTACAGAGCTTGTTCAGTAGGCTGACAGGTTGCAAGTAACAACCAGTTTCATTAGTAGGTAGCATTAACGTTCCACGTCACGATTTTGCAATGGACAAATATCAAGTTTTGCTTTGAACCGAGAAAATCTGCAACAGGAATGTATGAAATGCTAAAAACTGTTTATAGTAAGATGAAATGTTAAGTCATACCAACAAAGTGTGTCATCATACAAAGACTTCATCCAGACAATTCCAATTTAATTGACTGTATTGTCATTGAAGATGTCTGTTGGGTATTTCATTGCAACCCAGAGATGGAGTGCCACAGAATGCAGTGGACTTCCAAATCATCACCATGAAAAAGTTTCATTTACAGAAGTCCAAGATCAAGACTATGCTGATCACATTCATTGACAAACAAGATTTGATTCACAAGGAATTTGTACCTGAAGGGGAGAGAGTCAAGGTGCTTCAGACTTTAAGCACCTTTCCCAGGTGAGCCGCAATTTCAAGAGAAAGGCAACTGGATCTTAATGCATAACAATGCTCTTGCCCATTCTGCACTTGTTGTGAAGACATTTCTGATGAAACATGGCAATGTACAGATCAAACAATCACCCTACTGTCCCAATCGAGCACCAGCAGACCTTTTCCTCTTTCCCAAGGTGAGAACAGCCTTCAAAGAAAAGAAATTTCAGGATGCCGAGGACATGAATAAAAATGCAATGGCTCAACTGAACATTATATCTCTTGATACTTTCATTGACTATTTCAAAAATTTTAGAATGGTATAATACGTGCATTTGATCAGGTGGAGATTACTTTGAATAAAAATAAAACTATTTTTGTGCACCTTCACTTTGTGTTTTTTTATTGCACCAATCCAAGAACTTGATTGCTACACCTCATATGTTTCCCTATTATCACAGGACCAACTTAAATATATTCATCTGTGAAATTAAAACTTTTAGATCAGTGATGTGCAACCCGTGTATCACTGATACACACATGCAGCCTGCCTAAAACGGTTTTTGCAGCCTGTATCAGCCTATAAGAATATTTCAATAAATTTTCATAAAACATGCAGTTCAAGTATCAAAAGTAATAAAATAAATGGTTGCTAAAAACAAATGTTAATAATACATAACAGATGTTGTCAGTGCTGTTTCAACACTGCTGACATCAGTACTGCACTAAATAGAGAAAAAGGAAATTCTCTTGCATTGATGAATAACATAAATAGTTGTTAAAACATCACAGTATTAGTGTCATAATTGCTACCTGCTATGTATGAAATATTGCAGTTGTGAAGTACAGCTTCAGCTTCATATATGAATTCTAACTATTGATGATTTACAAATAGTTTGTTTTGCTGTACCAGTGTTAAGCTATTATTATATTATTTTAAAAGTGTAAAATTTCCCCAGTGAAATCAATGGCTGAAAAAAAAAAAAATAACAATAATCATAATAAAAAACAGAAGATAGAAGATGAAAAATATGTATTCTAAGAACAATGGACAAACAAACGAAAGAATATAATCTGAAACAAAACATGCAGATTTTAACGAAAAATATTCTGGAGAACCGAGAAGACAAAAGGTCTGTTCACTGCTTCATTCCTTGCAAGCTCAGCAAAATATTTTTGTGAAATGTTCTGAAATATCAGAACAAGCCTTAGAAGTAAGTTTTGAAATATCTCAGCTATTAGCTCAGTCAAAAACTTTTCTGATGGGGATTTTGCAAAAAAAGTAATTCTTTCATCACAAAAGTTACATTGCAAAAATTGTACAAAAAAGTTTGAAATAACAGTTTAAGCAGGGACACAATTCAAAGGCAATCTGATATTTCAAATGACATCAAAAGTAAATTTTCTGAAATAGTGTACTTGCTTTTTGTTTGCTGCTGAGTTGAGTCAGTAGATACCACTTGAACAGCACAATTTCTGCATGTGGAGTGACATTCAATTTTAAGATATATGAAGAACTTTTAGAATTGCATCCATTAATCCATTAAATTGCATCCATTTTAATTCCGAAATTAAAAGGTCAAACGAAAGGATCTGATTTAGTTGAGGGATTCCTTTCTTGTTTTAAGAAGTATAATTTAATTTGGATTTATCTAAACTTGTTGGGAACTACCAACAGTGCACCTGCTATGATTGGCTCTAAAAGTGGTATAGCATCTGTTCTCAGTGATAATATGAAAGAGCTAGTCCCTCAGACAAATTAATATGTGATCAACTGTATTATTCATCAAAGTCTATTGGGTAAAACATTAGGATTCACAGTAGTTATGGATGATGTTGTGAATGCTGTAAAATTTATTAGGTCAGGAGGGTTAAACCATAGATAATTTCACCGAGAAATTCAAGGAATTTCTCGATGAAATTGAATATAGTGACATTGCATACTACACTGAAGTATGCTGGCTTAGCAGAGTTTTACAATGGTTTTTGTCAGCATTTGAAGAAATAAGTGTTTCTTATTGTTAAAGGACAAAGGGTGTATCACTTTGAAGATGAAAATTGGTTTTGCAACCTGGTATCCTTGGTGGACATATCTAGTCATTTGAATGAACTCAATAAAAGACTTCAAGGAAAAGGTCAAATTATAACCAGACTTACCAACGACAGCTTTCTGAATGAAATTATCACTATTTTAGTCTCAACTTTAAAATAACAACACTTGCAACTTTCCAGAAAATATTTAAACAATATAAGAAAAATAGTAGTGAGTACACCAGTTACATTGAAAAACTTCAGCAGCCATTTGAACAGAGATTTGAGGATCTTTGAGTGAGATAAGATATTGTTCAAAGTCATTGATTCATGTTGTTTTCGCCAAATTCTGAGCCTTCCATCAACATGATACACCAGGAACTTCGACTCGTCAGACCAAACAACTGTTTTCCAATCCTTGATAGTCCAGTGCTGGTGTTGCTGTGCCCACAGGAGGCGTGCTCTCTTGTTCTTCATTGATAAAAAAGGTACGCGATGTGGCCATTGGCTGTTCGCAACAAAGTGCGACTAGTGATCTGCTGTGATATTTTGTTCTGCACACCACATGTGACATTGTGGCCTGTCTGTTTGCTTGCACAATTCTAGCCATCCTCCTCTGACCTCTCTCATCAACAAGCAATTTTCTTCCACAGGAGTGCCATTGAGAGGATTTTTTCTGTTCATTGCACCATTCTCAATACACCCTTTAAACTGTGGTGTGTGAAAAGTTCAGGAGAACTGCCATTTCAGAGATGCTTTGTCCAGCCCGTCTTGCACCTACTACCATGCCACGTTCGAAGTCCGTTAGATCACTCCTTTTCCCCATTCTTGCTACGGTTTGTATGCTTAACTGATACTAGAAAAGTTGTTCTGCTGCATTTATCCACAACTGTGGTCATGTGACTTGCAACATTGTGGGACAAACCATTTGTGTGCACAGCAGGGAGCACAAATAAATAAAATATTATTTTATCATTTGCTATTTTTAAAAATGAATGGAAAGTTGTCAGTTTGCCTATCCCTGCTTATTCAATCACATAAGGTAGGTTCCTCACATCTTGCACCCTACTTTACCGATTGAATATACAGCGTGATCCACATGTCAGTTTACCAGGAAATAATCTGTACAACTCAAACCTATAAGCAAATTTCATGTCCATATTTAATATTAATGTTATATTTACACGATATTATTTATAAATAAACTGTTCAAACTGCTTTCAGTAATTTACTTTTTGGTAATTTTTATATTTTCTTGGTAAATTGACATACGGCTTACCCTTTATATATCTTTACAGAATATCAAAATTATTTTGATATTCTTTTCATTACATTTGAAAATCTATGGAGAAAATGTGCTTACTTCTTCAACATTTATATTTTCCTTTGCACTGGTTTCAAATAACTGAATACCCATCTGATCAGCAAATCTTTGAGCATCTTCAGTCAAGACAACTTTTCTACTTGGATCATCATTTTTATTACCAACTGGAAAATAAATTACATGTAAGTTAGGTATATTTCAATTTTATGGCATCTATACTTAATGTATAAAAGCAAAATATAGATAAAATTCAACCACTGAGTTGCTTATTCATCTTAGTGGCATATCATTCTTCATTTTTATTTCATTATATGAAAATAAATTTTGACTTAGGTCTTTAAATAAGACACTTTCACCTTTTCCAAAACTCTTCTCATAAGCATGCTAAAAATGTAAAATTTTTAAGTATGAGAAGTTCATCAAAATTTTGCTACATCATATCTCCAACAAGTGTTAAACACTTTATTTATTTATTTTTTTAAATACAAGACAGAATTAGAGAATTTTTAACCGAATTTGTTAAAAATATCTGAACATCAAAAAGAAAAAATAACTTTACTGTGCAATTTAGAATGTCTAAAATTTGTTACAATAACTAGCATTTTTGTTCTACATTTCCAAAGGTTTATTTTTATCTACTGTTAATAGTAAGCAATTCTGTACTGTAGTTTTTTAGAATGCCATTTTTTTAAACATATATCTGTAAAATTTTGCTTTTTGTTGAAGAAATCAGACTGTAGAAATAACTAAAGCATTAATAATTGAAAAAAGGCTTTACTGAGAAGTAGGATATCTGATGGTATAAGTGCTTCAAAGATGTCACTGAGGATGATGGAAGGTGTCAAGTTGGTTTTATGGCACTGGCATTTTAGACCTTACTACATGTTGTGCAGACAAAGACTTTACACCCTTCAAAGATTGGCTAATTGTAGCCTTTAAGAATCTCTTCCATCTCCTACAGGATTTGGGGGGGGGGGAACCATTCCAAATGATGAACTTGTTTCCGACATTAGAAGTATGATAGTTTTTAAGCCATCAACTGCAACTTATGTTATGCAAAATTTTTAATATAGAATCAGATGGAAATAACTACTGATTCAAAAGAACTGGTTGAAGTTTGTGATTATAATCCAAGATTATAAAAATAATAGGGACAGGAAATGAAATAGTGTTATCTTTACAAACAAAACATCAATCCTTTGAATGGAAGTCTTCCATGTCTCACAGGGAAAAAAAAAAAAGTTACAGATCTTAAAGGTAAAGAAAGTTATGTAGCAATTACTTTTTTTTAATATAAAGGAATAATTCATTATGAATTTATGTCAGGAGTCATATGAAGATGTTAGAAGGAAGAGAACAAATATCGGTACAAGGAAAAATTGGAAATTATTCCACATGATATGCCTATTTGTGTGGCAATATTTGCAAATGTCTTTCAAATAAACTGTCCTACAATATCCTCCTTATTCACTTGGCTTTGTGCCACATGATTTTTATTTTTGATTTTCAAAACTTAAAGGAATGATAATTTTCTGGTGAAGCAAATGTTATGACAGCTATGGCAAATGCAATCAATTCAGTCTGAAACCTTTCAATCCTATCTTATAGAAAAAATTTCCCTCATTGTTATAAGTGTGTGTGTGATTAAAAATAATGTGCACGCGCACACATTTTTATTCAAATAATGTGTGTGCAAGTGCAGGTAAACATTTATTTACATTTTTCTAACAATGAAACTTCATCTGTGCATCAGAACTAACACAATCTCTCAATTCTTCCTTATTGGTAAAACTTTAAGCCAAATCTACCCTATTTCAGGAAAAGTTATAGTTACCACACACCATAAATAACTGAAAACTGTATTTTAATCAACTACTGAACTCTCCCCACCTCCAAACGTCTAACTTTTCAGCTGCTTCTTATCAGGATTACAACATCTGCTTTTCACATTGACAATTTTAACACTATCTGTAATATGAGCAAAGCAAACACTACAATTATATCACTGAGATATATTTGATCATATCATAGTGAATATATCCAGCCCAAATACACTCTGCTGAAGATGAGAGGGTGATTATTTGCAATTCGACCAATTTAATGGTTTTGTTTCACACACCTTTCAAGTAAAGGTACCCACACCTTTTCAAACAATCCTATACACTGATGATTCTCCTAACTCAAGTTGTTAAGAAAATCATCTTATAGATTTCTCAGGATTCTACAACAGTACAGACTGAACACATTTAAATTCTCTGTCATTAACTTTCATTTTATCAATAATATCCTTCTTAATAAAAAAGAGTTTACTATTACAACATAAGCATTTAAATAGTTTGGGAAAGGGACACTAATTTGTACCATCTTTACTGCCTGAGGACACTAATGTCCCATCAGCAACAGAGTTTGGGCTTACATTCACTTTAGAAATGATTGTTATCCACAAGAAGACCTAAAGTTACTAATATTATTTTTAATCAAACAATATCATCAAGAAGGTGAATCTGCTACTATTCATTAAAGACTCAAATGCACTACTGTAACTAGTTTCGGAGTTATAGTTTTCTTGTCAGACAACAGGTACTTTTAATTAGCAATCTTGTATTGAATGGCAAATAAATATATCAAATATACACAAGCAGCATGTGGAAAAAAAATTAATTCTGTTTGAAAATGCAAACTTTCATTACCTGTATAACAACCTCTTTACTGAACTGCATTGGCTAAATGGAACAAATTAGTAAAGAAGGAGGGTATAGTTTCAATGCAGATATTGAAATTATTAGAGAAAAGAATGCTACACTGAATTATGTTTTTTGTCTTAACTATCTGGGGCACTATTGTCTCTCCAGTGACAGAGCTTATCTCACTTTAGAAATGACTATGTTATCCATGAGTCAACCTAAAGTTACTAATATCATTTTCAGTTGAAGAGCATCACTAAGAAGACAAATCTGTTACTAATTAAAAACTCAAAGGCACTGCTGTGACCAGTTTCAGAGCTATCTGCCTCCTCATCAGACAATAGGTAGCCCTGATTTTGTTGAATTGTAAATACATCATTTAATAAATGTATTCACCTTCTTAGCAGTGTTATTCAACTAAAAATATTAGTTAACACATTTGCTGCCTGATTGCAAACATGTGTCAAAACAAACTGCAATTTTTGTGCCTCAACGCAAATATGCATCCATTCAATTAAGGTCAATAAATGAGCACTGTAAAAGGAAAAGTACATGAGATGAACAGCTGAGCAATATGAACACACTGACTTAATCATGGGCTATGGCATTACAGCTGAGATTTCGCTTAGCATCTATTACACTGTCTAGAGAGTGCTATAAAAGCTGTATTAGATCACAGTTTGATATTTTCTTTGCTTATGTTGAAGTTATTTTATATAGTTTAGTATTTTTCACAAGAAAAGGTAAAATTTTTTGAAGATTGTTTTACAAATTTTACTCCTTTAGTTTGTGAAAAACAAAAGATCATCATCAAACTATTTGTGTGCTACTGAAAATTAAAAAGTATTTTTCTACAAAATTTTACTCTAAAGGGTTGTTATAATGGATCCACAGTCTGAGATATCAGGACTGAAAGGAACAGGAATGAACAGTATGCTGAAAGCTGATGACACTGATATAGAATTCTATTCAAGTAATGTAGGTTTTGAATCTTGTTCAAATGCATCTGTTGATGTGAGAATGCTACAAACAATAGATGCTGGTGTTACTTGGAGTGATTATTCTTCATAGACCAAATCCATTTACTAAAAAAAAGCAGTGCCGACTTGTTCCCTGTTCCACAAGAGAAGTGCTCACTGAAAAGCCCAAAGGCACAAATAAAGGATCTTCAAAAATATAAGCAGTAGTGATGTTCACTACTGCTTATATTTCACAAGTTTAGGTCAACTTGTGAATGAAGTAGTTGTTTCTAAAGTAAGTATAAGCCCAAGTTCTATCACTGGGGGGGACAAAGACTAGTGTCCCCAGGCAAAGCACATAATCAACTAACCTGTTAACTAGTTTACTGCCAACCAGCTTGGTACATTACACTTGAATTTTACTTAAATTCATGCTGAACTTGAATTAAACTAGCATGTTAGTAACAGCATTTCACAAGACCAGATGTTGCTCTTTTGTGTATACCACCTTTCTCAGTACCAGTATTAAGGTTACTACCAGGGACAGCATCCCACGGCCTCCAAATTTATAGACACCAAACTGTCTCTAAACTGTTTTGATGTATGTTATGTGTTTAGATAAAATACAAGGAGAGTTAGTTATATGAAAATAAGATTAAATGTACTGTCCAAATTTAAATTAACCACAAAAATGGGTGCAAAATGCAGAGATTGGTACTGTTTATATTTACAAGGGAGCCCATTGGAGTCCTATATGCAGAGCTAGTGATGTGCAGTAGCAGAGACAATATGGCTTTTACAGACAGGTTCAAGCTATCAAAATGCAGTGTTATTTAGTTTCTTACAGTGGTAAGTGCATCTTTTCAGCAAAAATTTGCCAGCATATGTGAAAAAAGGTGTATGTCAACAACTGCATTTCATGCCTACAAGCGTATGAACAGGCAAACCATTATTGTGAAAGAAAAGCTTTTGGAGGACAACACTTGTTTAGGAAAAGTTCATGCAGTTGTAACAGAAGGTTTCGGCCAACAACTGCATCAGGGCAGATCAGTGCATAACAATTGACAATGTGGCCAGGGAGATGGATATCAGTCATGGGTCTGCATATATCATCTTCCATGACAGATTGCAGTACAGGAAGGGCTGTGCAAATTTGATTTCAAATATCTCAATGATAAACAAAAATATCTGTGAACAGGAACATGTCTGTAGCAGACATGACATGATATGAAAAGGAAGGAAATGACTTCTTGGATTGCATATCAAATGTCAATAACAAATGCTAAAGGGATTTTAAACCAGACAGCAAGCAATACAGCATGCAGTTTAAATATCAGTCATCAGTATATCTGAAGAAATTCAAAACTTCCAAAGGCACTGGGAAGATTATGCTTGCCATTCTTTGACTCAAGGATTACTGCTATAGCATTTCAGGTGTAAAAGTGACACAGTCAACTTGCAAAATTAGGCACAAGTCCTTGAAGCTGATCTGATGTGCCATTTCATGTGTACCCTGTACACATGAAAGATGTTTTATTTTATGTGAAAACATCTATGGCGGAACTAGAGTACAACTATTTAAATTTTTGAACGGTTTGATCGAAAATTACTTACGCTACTTAGGTTGATGTTGACCAAAATCTTGGGAGGCAGATTTTTATTAAAGTCTGCATTTTATTCTTGCATAATATTACTACCACTGCTTACTCTACCGAATCAACGTTAGTGATTGAGTTAGCATCATTTACATCATTTAAAATCTAACAGCCACCTAATAGGAAGTGATGTCAATTGCATCATTTCCGTAAAAAAAATTCATTAACAATCAATTGCGTCATTTCTGTTACCGTAAGAAAATTTCATTACCAATCGATTTTACTCTAGTGCTGCCATAGATGTTTTCATATTACCAAGAGGCCTGGATTTGCTGATAGTGCCATTTTTTACACAACAATATGTGATTGCACATGGAACCACACACTATGGCAACCATCCAGAAACTTCACTGGAAAGTAACTAAGCATATTCTTTGACAGCCTGGGCACCTTGTAACTTTCACTATTTTAAAAGACTGAAAAAATGACAGACAAAAATAGGAGATAGATTTGAAATTGATGAAGTGAAGGAAGCCATCAAACAATGGTGCCAACAGCAACTAAACTTTCATGACAAGGTATAAAAAAATATGGTGTACAGTTGGGTAAGTGTCTTAAGTGTGATGCAAATTTTTTTTTTTGATAAATAAAGTGCCAGTTATTCATTAAAAAAAAAAACCTGTTTTATTTGGCCCATACTCACACACAATTAAAGTGAGTGTCTTTTAGGAAAGACCCTATGTACGGAGATGGCAGGGAATAAACTTAGATGTTAAAGAGATTTAAAAAAAACACTCACCTAAAATTCGATTTACAACATCACAATTTTGATCAATTTCATGAAGCCACCTCTTGACATTTGCAAACGACTCTCCATTAGTTACGTCATATACTACTATCACACCATGTGTTCCTCGGTAGTATCTAAAATAAAATACTCAACATTAAATTCTTTTATGTGGTAAAACTGAAAAATGTAAAGAAAAACACTGTTCCCAATGAAGGTTCTTGTGCAATATCTGATTGTTTCTAACTTCCTCAATATACTAAGTATCATTTCCAGTTGTGATATGTTAGGACTCAAGCAGCACAAAATTTATAAACACTAGACCTATTAGGATTTATGAGTGGTGATCAAAAAAGACCAAGACAAATTAAATTTAAAATATAAAACATTTTATTGAGCCATCGAAACACCCAACTAATTCAATATTTATTCTATTTTCCTCACCCATTTTCTAAACGTAGGATGTGGCAGAGAAATGAGCGATTATAAAAGGAAAAAAAAAAATAGTATATTCTATTTGAAGAAATTATAAATATGCAAACTTAAAAAGTACAGAAAAAAATAATTTTATTTTTTGAAGATGACAACTCCAAGGTTACCATACCTCCTTGACCCAAAAAAAAAAAAAAAAAACCTAACTCAGAGCAGACATTCCTCCAATCTTAAAAAAAGGGGGGCGTACACCTTGCTTTTCAACTAGCTCTACAAAAAAGCATACCATTAAATCAAGCAACACTGCAGGACAAGGTGTGGCCCCATTCCTGGACATGACATGATTGAGAAACACCTGTCTTACAGCATTCACCAATATTTTGCCATTATAAAAAGTTTTTCTGAAACCACACATCATCATTAACTCAAGAAAACCAAATTAATTCTTGTCAGAAATGGCTCAATTGTGTGGACACAGTGAGCAGATGTTGCATTCTTATTGTCATCCTCAAAAAAGTTGTGGGGTTTTAGGTGCATCAGTGACTTAGAACATATCCTGTATACATGTCTATAAATCAAGTGTGTTCTTGGTTTGCCTGTTTTCTGAATAAAAAAATCCAAGTTTCTGGAAGAAAAACCACGCAACCGCCAACTCTTAAACTACCTAGAACCTTTCCGTCTGATCAACGATCGCCAGTATGGATTCCGTTAGTGGCGATCCACTGGTGATATTCCAGCTTATGTAACCCATTTATGGACAAATTCAATGTAAAAGTTCACTGAAACACTAGCAGTTGCTCTTGACATCTCAAAGGCTTTCGATTGTGTTTGCATAAAGGTCTTCTAAACAAGCTTCCATCTTATGGTTTGCCAACTGTTTTTTGTAATTGGTTATCCCGTTTTCTCTCTGATCGCTCACTGAGGGTGATGGTAGATGGCTCTCTGTCTTCTAACTTCTCCACTAATGCTGGTGTCCTCCAAGGTTTAGTTCTTTCCCCCATTCTTTTCCTCTTGTATATTAATGACCTTCTTCCATTGACTGGAAATCCTATCCATAGTTTTGCCGATGATAGCACATTGCATTCCACTTTCCATTTTGAGAAACCTTGCCCTGCTCAATCAGTTTCAACTTCTCGAATATCCGCTACCAATTCCTTAAATGCCATTCTCTAGTGGGGCAAAGACAACTTAGTTGATTTCAATCCTTCTAAAACTTAGTCTTGTCTTATATCTCGCAAAAAGGATTCTTCTGCTCCTATGCTTACCTTTGGTGACACTCCAATTTCTAGGCAAGTTGATATATCTTTTTTAGGGATTACCCTGACTTCTAATCTCTCCTGGTTTTCTCTTTCGCTCTCGGCATTACTTTTCTTCCAAACAACTGTTCACTCGGTACAAATCACAAATTTGCCCTACCATGGATTATTGTTTCCACATCTGGATTAGTGTCCCCAAAACTTCTTTCAGGCTTCTAGATTCCATTCAGAAGAGGGCAGTTAGGTTAATTAATGATTCCTCTCTAACAGAGTCTCTCCACTCGCTGTCTCATAATCGTACTGTTTCTTCTGCATGCCTTTTCTACAGATACTTCCACGGGCACTGTTCTTCTGAATTGGCTTCTATTATTCTCGTTCTCTCTTTCAAAACAGTCCAAACACATGCCGCCACCAGCCAACATTCATTTACTGTCCAACTTCAAACTCACAGAACCAACTTTTCATCTTCCTCATTTATTCATTCAACTGCAGTTTTCTGGAACAACCTTCCTTCGTACGTATTTCCTGAAAATTATAGTCTACAGAAGTTCAAGTCTAATGTCAACAAATATCTTCTTTTGTCTTCTCAACCTCCAACCCAAGCATGGTACCAAGTACTATAGGTTCTAATACCTCTCATGTTTGGGGTTTTCATAAAAAAAAAAAAAAAAAATTATGATGGTGCTTATATGCACTGTGCTACCCATAAAGGCTTTCAAAGATGTAAAGGCCAATAATTCTTAAAAGATAATGCCACACACCTACTGTAACTTTGACACTGTAAAATTTCATGGTGCAGTAGTTGGGGTTTTCATCCAGCCAATACTAAAAATCTTTTTAACAATTCAGAGATGAAGATGTGCTTTATGAGTCAAAGTCTTCATTCTTGACAAGAAGAGTTGATGATACAATTTGAGCAGTTAATATAATTGTAATCTTTTGATCAATGCACTGTCTGGGTATGGGTGAAAATTTAAGTTTTATGCAAAATGTGTGAAACATTTGCTTGAAATATTTAAAGATAGGAATGTAATCAGCTCAAGGGCAGTTCTGAAAGCAGTGGCATCGGGCACATGTACACTTTAGGCTTCTTGTTTAGTGCAAGACCAATTTCCTCAATGTTCTTAGTCCATGTCTAAATGGTATGAATAGACAGTGTTGGATTATTATGCTTGTTGAAATGGTGGTAAAATCAGCAATGAACAGCCGTGATACTATCATTTTTATAATATGCTTCGATGGTGAATGTACACTTGAGCAATGCTCTATGGTTATTACTAAATCTATGATAATACAAGCAGCTGAATCACTCCTATCCTAGTGGTGCATTTGAAAACTGGTTTTTATAATCCTGTTTTTCTGTAGCATTCTGTACTTCAGAGAAGTCATTATTTGAGAGATGATTTAAGATACTTCAGGTAATGCTAATTAGGCTCAGTGTCCAATAGAAAAATGGGGCCCTTCAGTGCATCCTTTCTTAAGGGAAGAAAAAAAAAGTTACAAGGGATAAGATCTAATTTATAGGAAGGGTAGAGGAGACTGTTTGGATGCTTAACTCATGCAATGGTTCCTCAATAATTGCATGCATTCTTGCACTTTAATGATGCAATAACCATCTAGACATTTTCAAATAAGGTGCTTTCTGGACCACTTTCTAATTCAATTTCTTTAGAAATTCACTGTCATGTTGTTCAGATATAGTACATTTTTCTGCAGTATGCAATGTAAATAATGCTTTCATAACAAAAAGGTGATGATCACATGCTTGCTGGAAGATGACTTCTTGGACTGTGCTTTCTTTGGAGGTGAAGACGTGCTATGCTTCCACTGCAAACTTTGTTTTGATTCAAGATCATAGTTATGGATCTAGGACTCATCTTCAATTATTATTCTACTATAACCTGTTTTTGTCAAGGGGTTAGGGGTCAGGGATTCCAACAAGAACAAACATGTCATTCCTAAATGTTTTTTCAAACATATTGTGTATTCCATAACACACACAAGGCCTCTGAATTTTTCTGACTGTAATTTGCCTGTTTTCAGATGCTGTACCAATAGGCACATCAGTTATCAATGTTGATAGCCATGTTCTTTGTTGATTCTTCCATCTTTGGATTGCTTATGCCTTCTAAATACAGTGGAATTAGGTTCAGCAGATTCCACATATGCTTTTTAGAAAAGTTTTAACGCTTCTATTGGTGTTTTTTCAGTAGGACATAGAATTTTGAATTGGACTGTTCATTCATAACTTTCCTTGTGAGTATGTTAATCTTGTTCAAATTTGAATCTAGTTATCAAAAATTATTGTAGATAAAAAAAAAAAAAAAAAATGTAGATAAAAAAAAAAAAAAAAAAAAGTCAGAGATTAACATGTAATAGGTTTAAATATACACTATCCTCTAAAAAAATGTACCTGGATATATGTTGATTGCACATTGACATCACTACCACTTCAATAATGTTGGTCCCTGCCTGGCAGCTATGATATACTCCACCATTCTTGGGTAGGCTTTTCACTAATGAACAATAGACTGCATCAGGTATAGTCTTCTGCACAACAGTGACTATTTTAGCCACAGATACTGGATGTGTTGGCCAGGCCCTCACCTGATGTTCCAGTTCATCCACAGGCATTCCATAGGATTCAAAATGAGGACTCTGATGGCCATTCCAACTTTCATATATTCACATGTATGAACCACACAAAAATGACACAAAATTTCCTTTCCTTTTGTGCAAATGGTATAGTGGGCTAAAGCTGATCATTGTTTTTGAAAAGTGTGGTTAAAAAAGGGCCAAACTCACACCCCGAAGCAAAAATGTTATCAATGAGTCATGTTTCTCACCAAGCAAAGTGCTTCTGCCACTGCTACACATAAAACTGGATTAATGAACCATTTGCTAAGGACATAAAGAGCAAGGCTGTTTTCAGTACATTTCAAAATTTCCTGAGGTGAGTGATGCAGAACTTTATGATAGCATTTAGCAGATCACAAATCACAGAGCTGCTATTTCACATGAGAATGATATTTCACACCTTTTGTGCCTCAGACAGAAGTAGAGGCTTGGTTAGCATTAATTGTTGTGAAAAAATTTAGACATTTATATATCAGAGGACTATAAGAATGTTATTAACATTCTTCTAGTTTCAAAAAACTAAGTTGCAACACGAGAGAAAGTTCATTTTCTACACAGCCATCCGGAATGTTTTCCAGAGAACCTCAATGCAGCTAGCAAAGAGCAGGGTGAAGGGTTTCATCAACACAACAAGGCTATAATTATTTGTAATATTCTGTACTAAAAAAAAAAAATCTAATGAATTTTTGAAATATAGTACATATATATTTGCAGAAAAAAAAAAAAATGTAAAACAGTATATAAAAAAAAAAACAACTATCATTCATCATTATAAGAAGTGAACACATACCAGACCAGGATATATCTATATTACATAACATTGGTGTAAATACACCTTAGTTCACCAGTAAGTTTAACTACATTAACACTACTAAGTACATTTCAAAACATGAAATGTACATTGATGAAATGAAACAATGCCTTAACACTAAGTAGTGTTAAGGCATCATTTGATTTTATCTCATATTGTGGCTACCTTCACAACGAGATATCAGGTATTGCACTACTTCAAATAACACATCTCTAATAGAGGAGACTACTGTTATTTATTCTCAGTGGGCACCACCACCCACATGGTATCTCGTTGTGAAGGTAGTCACAATATGAGATAAAATCAAATGCCTTAACACTACTTATGCAGTTAAACTTATGGGTGAACTATGGTGTATTTACACCAATATTATATAGTTAAATTCCACCCATAACATATGATGCCTAGTCTTCTAAATATTATTATTACCTACACCATTTGGCATCTCTCATATAGTGGAATTAACTTCAGTGATGGCATTTAGACCTGCTTGCCCACCAATGAGTGAGCCAACAAGCTCTTTCTGGGTGGTGGTGCCCACTGAGAATAAATAACAGCAGTCGTCTACTAGAGAAGCATTTATATGAAGTAGTGCAATACCTGGTATCTCATTGTGAAGGTAGCCACAATATGAGATAAAAAAAAAAAAAAACACCTAAAATTTGATTTACATCACAATTTTGATCTATTTCATGGAGCCAGCTCTTGACATTTGCAAACGACTCTCCATTAGTTACCTGATGACTGAATGGACAAGGTTTTCTTCAGTTGCAGGAATAGACAAAAGGTCAAGTGTATCTATGTCAAGTGAATATGCAGGCTATGGCACTTGTACAATATGGCTAAAAACTTGCAGAAGTTATGCTGAGTGGACAATGAATAATTACACAAAGAATACACTTGGTGGTATGATAATTACATTATGCCATTTTAAATGACAAAAAATATATGGGAGTGCTAAGAAATTCAAAAATACTTCAGTCCCAGTTTTGGATTATACAGCAACTGAAGCCAAAAACAGATTCCTAAGATATTTAAAAAGTTATATCTCTTTGTATTTTAGAAATTGCATTGCTGTAGTCATCTTTACATTTTATTCTCCTTAGGAATAAATGCTGATGGTAGTTATTTCAAATGAAACTGAACACAAATTCCACTTCTACATCAACATTGAATAGGTAATATTTTCATAATGTTTGCTTTTACAGAGCAGTGAATGTCACTGAACTCTCATATATAACAATCTGCTTTCCATGAATTCCTATGAAAGCAAAAATATGCATTCCAACAACAGCTACCAATGTTTATTTATTTAGAAGCATTAATTTCTAAAAGAGTCTGTTATGAAAAAATATCAATATCAAAGTAAATAAGTTAATATAAATATCTTAGAAAGCAGACAGCATGGTAAAGCAGATAAATATCTGCTTTACCATGGAAGAAAGCTAGTGAGGACAAAATCAAAAGGGTAATTTTTCAAATTTTTTTCTCAAAGTCTCTAAAATCTTATGTTCAAATAATTCAAATGATACTGAACATATTTAGCTTAAAATATTAATTACTGTTTTTCCTAGTCTAGACAGAAAAATCTTACGTGGAAGTAATTGTACGAAATCTCTCTTGTCCAGCTGTATCCCAAATTTGTAATTTAACCCTTTCTCCATCTATTTCAACTGTTCTGATTTTGAAATCTACTCCAATTGTTGTGATATAATTACCTAAACAGAAAATTCATTCTTCTTTAAGACCAGTGATATAATAAAATATACTATTCAATAAATCAAAATTAATCACATTCCTAGTGAAGACAAAGTAGCAAGACAATACAATACAAGCAAGTTTAAGTGAAAAACAATTGAAATTGAAAAATTTAAATAAATGAAAATTGAAAGATATTCAATTTTTGTATTAAAAATGCTTAAAACTTACGAAATATACTATTATTGGGAAACAATACTTACTGTAACAGCATCTGTTGATTCAAAATCAAACCCAGACAATATTCTAATAATTTTTATTCATAAGCAGATACACTATATTCAAAAGTGTTTGGGTTCCACTGTGATGTTAGTGAAGTATGATCAGGCTTATGCTAGAAGAAGAAAGTACAAAAGCATCGAGGGAACTCCAGGCATAGGTGCAGTGTATGAGATAAGGGGCTGAAAAGTTCGTGGCCAAAAAATTCCTTTCAGGCCATGAACTTTAAAAAAGGGAATTTCTGTACCTAATGTATAACATTTTAAATAATAACAGACAAAGTTCCATGCAGTTTCAATATCGTCTTTTTTAATTAGAGGTCCTGAAGTCAACAAAGTTCTGTGAATGAGGAAAGATGGCCAAATTCAATCACCATGAAATCATCCAATATTTGTGGGGGAGGGACTAATTCCAAAGGAAGTTCATGAGGATATGATTACAACATTGGGAGAGGATGCCTCTTCCTAGTCCACAGTTAAGAAGTGGGCAACAGAATTTAAATGACAGAGGGAGAGTTTGGAAGATGACCCATGCTGTGGAAGACTTGTAAAGTCCATCACTCCAGAAATTGTTGACAGGATGCATGATATGCTGATGAGTAATCGACACGTGACAGTTCAGTACACTGCCAGCTTCTTGGGCATCGCATCTGAATGTGATGCGTTCAGATGAGATGCCTACCTAATTTCTGCATTTTTTAAGAGGTTCTCGCTATGAAAATGGTGTCAGCACAATATCTACCAAAGTTGTTGACAGCAGATCAAAAATGCACAAGAATTGTGAAGCCAATTGAACATTTGTATTGTTTCAAAGCAGATCCAACAAATTTCCTTGCAAGGTTTGTGACCATGGACAAGACATGGATCCATCACTCTCACAGCCAGAGACAAAAGAGCAGTCCAAACAGTGGAAACACAACTCCTCTTCCCCACAAAAGAAAGCCAAGTTGATTCCTTCTGCTAGCAAGGTGATGGTGTAGGTTTTTTAGGATGCTGATGGACCGTTGTTAGTGGATTACCTTCACAATGGCCAGACAGGCATATTACATGGAACTGGTGAGGCATTTGCATGAAAACAAAGGCAAGCACCAAGAAAGTTCAGCAAAGGAGTCTCATTCCACCAGGACAATTAACCTGCTAACAAATCTGTCATCATCATGGCTGCATTGCACGAGTGCAGCTTTGAAATCATGGACCATCCTTCATATTCACCAGCACTATTGGACTTTCACCTATTTCCTAATTTCAAAAAAATAGCTGGCATTTATTTTCCTACCAACAATGATGTCACTGCTGGAGTGGATGCATTCCTGAATGCCCAAGAGGCAAACTTTCTTTGCAGCTGGAATCAATACATTGCAGCTTTGATGGCAAAAGTGTATTGATTTGAAAGGGGACCACATTGAAAAGTAACATGTTACCAAACTCCTGTAACCAAGTTTGAGTCTTTTACTGCAACTTACAACCAACTTTTAGTTGTGCAGCTTTTACAGGTTAACAAGGTTAAACTAATAATGATAAATGGTAATACTTAATGGGGATGCATTAATAAAAAATTTAAATAAATTTCACTAATTTTCGTGAAACTTCATGTCATTAAATAGTGTAATTTTGCAAAAGAGGAGATGTGTGAAATATTTAAATTTCTCTCAGTGATTAAACTGGTATGCTGTGTGCAAACTAGTGAGGCCCACAAGCCTAAAAACAACTTATGTGTCCCATGAGCACTCCCTCCCCCTTGTGGCCATACAAAATGCACCACAGAGCATAGTGGATCTCACTAACAAATGGCAAAACCTGGCTTTAAGTCAATTTTACCAACTTGTTCCACAAGTTATCTTAATTATCTGAATTTCTCACTTTGTTATACAATATCATTTTCACTTCTCAACAAAATATCCTTACTTCCAAGAGAAAGATCTCTACATTCAAAGTTATTTGAATATAGTGAATTTTAATCTACACCCAATTTCTGCATATTTTTTTAAGACAGACAGACAGACAGAGAGAGAGAGAGAGAGAGAGAGAGAGAGAGAGAGAGAGAGAGAGAGAGAGAGAGAGAGAGAGAAATGAATTATGACCACCTACCTAATACCATGTTGGGCCACCATTTGCACAGATAACAGCTGCTATTCAGCTAGGCATTGACTCCACTAGATGTCTGAAGATGTCCATAGATCCCTATGGACATCTTCAGACTATTCTTCATCTTTATCTATAGAGCTATGCTGCCTGCAAGGCTTTCCACAGTGTTGGAATAGATGATGGGTGTGTGTCTATATGCCTCACTTCCCATTCCAAAACACCTTACAGGTGTTCAAATGGATTGAGGTCAAGCAAATTTGGAGGTGAATCAAGATGGGTGATATCTTCACTGTGTTCCTCAAACCACCTGTGCACAGTGCAGGCCCCATGACATGGTGCATTATTAGTATTAGTAACAGCCGCATGGCGCAAGAAAGCCTATGGCTTATGCTGCACCAGCCAAAAAAAAAAAAAAAAATCCGAACAAAACAATGATAAAAACAAAAAAAAAAAAAAATAAAATAAATAAAAAAAAATAAAATAAAATATAAATAAAAAGGAAATTAAACCTATCATCCTATGCGCTTCCCTTACCCGAAAGTACTATCCAGATGACCTTTGAATTTCCCCACATTTTTATTGTTTTGTAAGATCCCATTTTACTGTCTGGGAAAAAATGCAACATGACAGGGTGCACATGGTCTCCTAAGAGTTTCCAATAGACCACAACGGTGAAACCTTGGTCCATATGCACCATATGGTCATAGTTCTTGCCAGAAAAACATGTCCCATATTAAGCAACCATTGACATCTGCCTGGATAGTGGGCACCAACATGATGGGTCCATGGATTAGTGCTGCTCATGCCACACATGAAGACATCCATCAGCATGTTGCATCAAGTATTTGGACTCATCTGACTATTAACCCCAGGGTCCTGAGCTGGATATCACCATTCTTTTCTTTCTTGCTAATTCCCCCCTCTCTCTCGGGGTAATGCGGGATTTTTTTTTTTTTGGCTGGTGCAGCATAAGCCTCGGGCTTTCTTGCACTATATGACTAATAATAATAATAATAATAATTTCCAATCCTCAAGCATCCAACAGTGTGTTGTTGACACTACAGCATTCACTGTCAACGATGTTCAGTGGTGAGGAGAGGATATCTCTTGAGTCATAAGCTATGGAACCCCATACATCTGAGTGAGGTGTATTGTCATTTGGGATATTGTGTTGTGATAACTGTTGTACAGTGACATGCCATTGAGTCCATACAATGCACTACACCCTTCACTCACCACAAAAACAAAACCTTGAATAATTCTTTACAGTTCTGTCAGTGGGAGGTGGTTTAACCCATTTGACACGATTCTTTATATACTTTAACCATAGTGGGTTGTGAGCAACCAACAAGATGTGCAGTTTCCAATATGGAAGAATCTGATACACAAATCATGCCCTTTGAAACTCTGTGATATCATTACCACATCCCATGACTTACATGGCCAGGAACAAATTACCAGTGCTCTAGCAATAAGCTGTTCTGATTTTTATATTGAGAGCTATGTGGAATAGTGTATTACAGCGATTGATCGATAGATAGATAAATAGATATCTTTATCTGTACATACTTTGCCAATTCAACCAAAATAAAAATTAATTTCTTTTGGTGGGACCCAAAGAAAATTTCTGGTTAAATCTACTTCATTAATAATGTGGATGTATCCACACAAATTCCTCACTAGTCATGCCTTGTATAAGGCAATGGTCAGGCCACACCTTGAGCACTGTACACAGGTCTGGGCCCTCATTTTAGGGTAGAGCTGCTGGAACAAATACAGAGAAGGGCAAAGAGATTAGTGAATGGAACAAAAGGTTGCTGTTACCAAGAAAGGCTTAAGTTCTGCAAATTGCAGTTTCTGGAGTCTAGGCACCTGTGAGGTGATCTAATTGAGGTGTATAAGGCCTTGAATGGTTTGAGCAAGCTCATCCTGTTAGAATTCTTCCTCCTGCTCAGATTACTCACCTGAGAGAGCATAAATTCAAATTGAGGAAAGACAATTGTAGAATAGATGTGCAGAAATTTGCCTTTAGCCAGAGGGTGGTTGATAGTTGGAACAAACTTCCATCCATTGTAGTGGAGGTCAACAACTTAAATAAGTTTAAGGCAGAATTAGACAAACATTTGGAGTGAATGGATGGGTGAAATGGGAAGTTTTTTGTTTTTTTTTGGCTGATGCTATATAAGCTTGCTTTCTTGCATCATATGCCTCTACTAATACTAATGCTCCGAATAACTTTAATATAGCAAAATGATACTGGTTTCCTTCCTAGTATTTGCCAAACTTCTCTTCCAACCCTGCAACAAGCTTTTCCTAAATCAATGAAATCAGTATGTTTTGAGAACCTTTCTTTTCTCTTTAAATTTCTCAATCCCTTGCTTCAAAATGAAAATGACTTCTCTTATCACCCAACAAAAGTCAAAACCAAACTTAGATGCCAATAACAAATGAAAAATTTCTTTTCTAACAATTGCTGATTTTTTTTTTTTTTTTGTATGACAACATCCATATTTTCAAATAAAAAGCAAGGATGTTGCCATTACATATAAAACGAAACCTTTTATTGAAATCTTTTCTTTGTAAGCTGAAATTAAATTTAAAACAGTTGAAGTTGTTTTAAATAATGAAGTTTGAAACTTTTTTGCTCCTTATTTATTAACAACACCAAACCATTTTTGGTATTTGTCGCCTAACATAGAAATTTCTGATTAAAGCCAGTTTTGTGTGACAAAAGCAACAGAGAAGAGGAAAGTTTTAATACTTGAAAATTTAATGCTTGTATTAGTATTTAACTAGCCAGATAAAGATCACAGTCCATTTTTTTTTAAAAGAACCTCATAAGTTCATGACTAAATTTTTCAAAGGGTTATAAATATATATGTATGCTAATTATTTCTTTTATTGTAGATATAAAAGGAGGCTGACTAATCTTATCATCAAAATACTCAGCAATAGTGGACCAAATTTATAAAGAATTCAATATGGGTCATGGAAGAAGCTAGTAAAAAAAAAGTTAGAAAGAAACTGTTGAAAGCTGGGTACTATGACTGGGTTGCAGTTTGCAAACCACTCATAACACCCACATATGCCATGGACTGCTGAGCTGTAGGTAAATGTGATATGGGCTGACAAGCCATTCATCCTTTTTTTGCAGCAAATGGATGAGAGTACATATTACAAATGCCACAGCAAATGTAACTTACAGAGTGTCAACATCTAACAGTAAGGATTATGGCATAACAGTATGGAGAGTATTTACAGATATGTAATGATCCTAAATAATCATCTGCGCCCCATGCTGCAACATTTCTGCTCATCCAAGATGGATGTCTTTAAGGAGGATGCAATGCTACACCTTATAGTTTTTGCTGCAAAACAGTGGGTCCAAAGATCAAAAGGATGAAGTTACCCATCTGCTATGGTTCTTCCAACCACCTGACATCACTACTATAGAACACTTATAACAGTTTCTGAAGCAGTAACCTGCAATAGAGGTTTCTGCCACCATCCAACCTATGTGAATTAGTGATTTTTGTGATGGGTCAATGGTACCAGATTCCTGTAGGATAGATACAGAGTCATCTTACGAATTTCATGTTATGAAATATCAGTGCTGTCCTAGTCACATACCATGATCTAACACAACACATACTAAACTTTTTAGTAGGCATTTCCATTATTCTATTCTTTGCCTCTATTAACGGTATTAGCAAAAATTTGAAACTCTGTTGAGACAAAGGACATATATCAATGATAAGCAGAATACATCATTGGGCATTAATATTTTACTGAATTTTTCTTTTTTGATATTGTATTGCTTTGAGAAATTTAGCAAATATATCATTCTTCAATCATACTAAATTTTGGGTTGCTTAGTACAATTCTGTTGAACTAATTCCTTTAATAGGTGCAAGAGAGTTAAGTGATTAAAATAATATAAACTTTTCTAATATTAGTAAAATAATAAGAGGAGTTATATATAAACTTTTCTAATATAAAAATCACACCTAAATTTTACCTGAGAAGGTGTTGTCAGCAAATCTCAATAGAAGACTACTTTTTCCAACACCTAAAAAAAATAAACAAGTTTGTATTAAATCAGTGGTTAACCCATCATGATAATAAATCTGCAGAAATTGCAGCAAATGACATCAAAATATTCTCATTAGGATACTTATTTAAATACTACCCAGGTGATTCACAATTCAATCCTATGTTTGCTATTAAAGTAAATGTACATAAAACAACCTAGTTTTTCTTTCAGAAGTCATTTATTATAATTTCAACATAAGCTCATGTGTGAGAAACATTTTTTTTTTTAACTGTATTGACAAAATTTCCTATGGAATGCCTTTGGTATATTTGGGGGAGGGGAGAAACATGGTAGATAAGTTTATAATTTGTTAGGGCTTGCATTTTTAGTTTTAGTAACATAAAAAAAAATTAATAGGCATGAAATTAGAATTTATGTCTAGCATCAGCAATCAAATATCATTTCCTTTTAGTAATGGCAATTATATCTGTTAAAAAGACAATTGCCATTACTAATCATATCTATGTTAGAGATAATATTATGCAGCACATCTGGACAGCCATCAATCCATAGAATAAAATGTTCATAAGACACTACTCTTTTGTCATAACCTTCAAGAAACAACTGAACAAGGTTTGGGGTTTTTGCTTTAAATCTTCCTTCAAGATTGCCTGAAAAAATAAGGGACTAAATGCAGATTGAATTCTTTGACTATCTGCAAATGTCACATATTCAGCCAATGTTTTACAGATTTTCTTTCATCCTTAACTGAAGTAGCTGCCATAAGCTAAGAGAATAAAGCAATGTGCCAACCTAAAACTGGCTCTCATTGCTTACATATGGCAAATGATTCATGTCCAAGAGAAGTGATGCTTTGGAGCTCTTCTACTGGCCAAACAATTGCTAAAATGTGCCACAGCATAACTGGTTTTTACAGCTTCCAGTCTTACATACCTTCATTACTGTTTACTCATAATGAATAAAATAAGTAATTCATTTAAAAAACCTGTCTGTTGTTATACAATGATAAACTTGAAATTAAATGATTACGCAGGCCTCTCTCCCTACCTGATTTAAATACTGTGAAAAAAGTAACAGTTCAACAAAAAATATTTATTTTATTTTAACACTATCAACTGAAATCATTAGTAGCTGCTACTGATCAAAACTATATTGTGCACTGATATTTTGGATAATGATGTACTACTTATATCACAAATCTCAAACTCATGGGACTTACAAGTGGAACTTGAACCTCTCAGTGGTTCAAAGGCTGCAACAGTGGTACAAAATGCACAATAGTATATAAAGGAAGCATATACAGAAAACATGTAGCACAATAAACCCTTAAAATATGCAAGAACATTGTCAGTAAAGAAATTCAAAGAGAATGGGAGGGGATAATCAAGAATAATGTGGGGAGAAAAGAATTTGAAGTACTTCTGGTCACATATGAAATAACTCAGATTAAAGAAATCTAAATAATATTTTGAAGTAAAACAGAAAGAGAGCTAAAGGGAAAAGTCTAGTCATTTAAAAATTCTGTTTAGATCAACTACCCAGAACGAATGACAACACTGTTAAAAGTTAGTCCATAATTTGAAATTCTCAATATAGTTATATTTTGTCACTAATATGAAATTAAGCAATACAGAAAATATGATTTAACACACAGAAATAATATACAATTCAATACATTAAAAATTGTACAAGATTTCATCACCCAAATCCAGTTCTGACCCATCTGTTTTGTTGCTAATAATATCATGCTAACTGCATTAAAACAGTTAATGTATCCTAGAAAAAAAAGAATACATAAATTGGGAAATATCCACGGAGGACATTAACCACATGTGGATATCAATCGTGGATCTGTTAAGACACAGTATAATTTGTAGTGGAGTTCAACAACTTAAATAAGTACAAGGCAGAACTAGACAAACATTTAGAGTGAATTGATGGGTGAAATATTTTTATATTTCACCCATCAATTGACACTGATTGACATTTTTATATTTCACCCATCAATTGACATTTTTATATTTCACCTATCACCTGACATAAATACAATTTTACATCTGACATTTGTACAATATTTCAAAATTTGATAACCATTCCAAAAACATAAATATATAATCCCTACTCCCTTCCTATCCTGTCTGTACACATCGTACTCCCCAAATTCCAATTCTGCATTCCTTTTATCAGTGTGACACCACGGCCCTGATATCCCAACAATATCTGCCTTTGACATTTTGACCAGCGCCTCAAATTCATTTACTAAACTGGCATTGGTGTACATGCAAGTATACATACACTTGTTCTTATTCTTAGCTACCCTAACACAGCCCATGTATGTATTTACTTGTTCCACAATGACTCCCAGCAGTCCCTAAAATCTCCAGCACCTTGTTTTCCAGGCTGCTTCTCATTCCCATAGAAGCAGTGCAAGAATCACTTTCACCTCTGCCAGCGGCTATTGTTAATCTATTAGTTTGTGAATCCCCCCCCAAGCTAGCAGTTTTCTGACCCACCTAACAGTGTCTCGATAGCATTAGCAAATATTCTTGCACCCTTTCTATTTAAGTGTATCCCATCCCTGTAGAAGCAGTCTCTCCTGTTAACAAGCACAGACAATGCTGAGAAAAATTCTACCACATGAGCCTTGCATAACCTCTCTAGGGATGAACTGATTGACAAGGCTCTCATCATATACTTCCTCCTATAGTGTCTGGGCAGAATTGCAGACACTTCCAAATTCAACCCTAACTTGCAACTTTTTTCAACATTGACCTGTAATTGTTAAATAATTCTGCTGCTCTCCTACTCTTACTTAATGGCATTAGTGCCGGCATGTACAACAATATCACCCTTTGTGCCCTTAAAAGATATCTGCTCTACAACATCATCAACTTTTGCCTCTGGCAGACATACCCTGGTCCAGTTCCACCTATCCTTTTTTGCACCATATATTCCCCGTTTCCCTGACAACAGAGTAACGGACAACAACTAGTCCCTTTGGGACCAGTGCTATTTGGTTTTTTTTTTAATTTTTTAGGAGCATTAGCAACTAAGGCCATATTGCTCTGAGGATATGCGGTGGTCATTGTCTGACCTTTCCACATCCTCCGTATTTGGTGGTCATGGGCTCGAACCCCGGTCTAATCAAGAAGAATGTGCTACGCACTGTCGCTCCTGCCCACCTGGCCACGGAGGCGCCGGGACCAGTGCATTCTGCCTTGGGGATTGCCGCTGTGCTGCCTGATGTTCAAGTGCAAGTTCTGGCATTGATGTGGGCAGCTGAGAGCTTGATGCCCCCCCCCCCAATTTAAATCCTTCAAGGGCATCTACCCTGTTCTTCAAACTCTCGTAAAGGCCCGTAACAACACTGAGCTAGTACCTAACGTCCTCTCACTGAGCACAAACAAAGACATCCCACTTGGCAATATGTCCCATTCCTGATAGCCCCACAAGCATCAAATAAGCAGTACATTTCAAGGGACAACCACCCTCACACAGTTCTCTCCCGAAGCCACAGCACTCCCACTACCTTGAGCCTTTTGCTTTGCTGCTCTGAGGTATGATTTCGATTCAATTTCAACAATTAAAAATATTACATTAAACTTGTATCCCAATGCAGTAATAACACTATATACATAATTGACTATATCTTAATAAACAAGCAATTCAGAAACAGTTTCATGCAGGTGAAGACTATGCCAGGAGCAGATATTAATTCAGGTCACAACTCATTAGTGATAAAAATCAATCTAAAACTGAAAAACACTGAGACAAGTAAGAAATATGCCATGCAAAGGATTGATAGAGACAAAATAAAGGACAAGGATCTGAGAAATAAATTTAATGTAGAAATAAACAAAAAACTGAGCACAATAGGTGAATTAGAGGAAAAACACTACAAACAGAACAGAAGACCAAGAACTGATTGATTTCCTTTGAAATAGAGTTAAAGAAATATTGAAAGACACAACAGAAAGTCTAAAAAAAAGAACAGAATAAGAAAGCAAAACTGGATGACAGAGGATACACTCTTATTAATGGAAAAGAGAAAGAAACATGAAAATCAAGACAAACAGCAATATAAGAGTTTAGACAGGAATGCAGAAAAGCAAGGACAACTGGATAAATAATAAATGAAATGTAAAGAAATTGAAAAGTTAGGGAAGAACTTCAAAACCAGGGAAATGTTTCAAAAAAAAAAAAAAAAAAAATTATCTTTGAGAAAGAATAGAAAGAAAGGAAACAACTGTATAAAAGATGGGTATGGAAACATTTTATGGGAAAAAGAGGAATCTTCAGCAGATGGGCTGAATATATATAGGAACTGTATGGTGATGACAGAGGAAACTATCATGCAGAAATGAATGAGAAAGGGCCAAAAATTCTAAAGGAATACGCGATAAGAGTCACTAAAGCAATGAAGGATGGAAAAGCAACAGGCAATGAAGTATATTCAGAAATTTTTAAAATACTGAACAATAATACAATAAATAGCCTAACAAAGATTTTTAATCTAATACATAACACAGGAAAATTCCCAAAAGACTTCAATTCTACATTTATGCCAATCCCCAAAAAGCAAAACAGTCAGGGCTGTAAAGACTTCAGAACCATATGCATTATAAACCACATAACTAAAATATTACTCATAATAATGGCTTACAGAATGAATAAAATTGAACAAGAAGTAGATACAAAACACTGGTTTTAGAAATGGAAAAGGAACAACGGAAGAAATATTCAATATAAGAACCATTTGTGAGAGATATATAGAAATGAAAAAAGATGTCCTGATATGCTTCATAGGTTATGAAAAAGCTTTTGACAGAGTGAACCATGCAAAACTGAAAGTGTCTGCAAGATATAGGAATAGATGGAAAATATCCGAAATTAACTGTAGATGTGCTGAACGGAAAAGAATGAACATTAATGTGAAGAAGTTGAAAGTGATGGCCATCACTTTTTGGGAAGATGCCCCAAAAATAAGAACAGAAATAAATGGAGAATGGATAGAACAAGTGGACAAATTTGTATACCTTGGACACACAATAACTAGTGATGGAAGAAATGAAGAGAAATAAACAGAAGAGTTGCTATGGCAAAACAGGCATTTATCAAGATGAAAAAAATTATTAACAGCCTGAGATCTAGATGTCAAAACAAGGATTAGCATTAATAAATGCTTTGTGTGGTCTGTATTCTCATATGACACAGAAACATGGATGCTATGCAAAAATCAATGATTTTAAAATGTGGACATATAGGAAAATGAGAATATATCATAGAATAGAAAACTAAGGAATGAAGATGTATTGAAAATAGCAAAAAAGTAAATGCACACTTCTGAAGACACTGAAGCAATGGAAAATAGCATATATTGGCTACCTGATTAGAAAAAATGACATTCAGAAATTTCTAATGGAAGGAAAAATAGAAGACAAAAGAGGAAGGTGATGACCCAGACACCAATGGCATTCCAGAAAGCACTGCCCATGTAACAGGTGCCAAAGAAGAAAATGTTGGCTTAACTTTGTGATGTGCAGAGATCAGACAAAACTCTGCCAGTTGAAGCACTGCGTCATATTAGTATCTTTGGACTGGTCTCCAGCTTGGTTTGGTGATGGCTGTTGGTTCTCATCTCTTTCCTTTTTTTGGAGGGGGGGAGGAACCTTGGTTTATGCACATATGTTACATGCTTTCATTTGTAAACTCTTCTGTTCAAATGTAACTGGGGTAGCCTGTAGTCCAATTTTATTTTTATGGACAAAGTGAATTTATATACAAGGCAGCAATATAGTTCCTGGACTGGTGCTGTTGTAGACACATTCAATGAGTTTGAAAATAAATGGAAGTAGTATGTTGTAGTTCAAACTTTCTCTAACAGATGTTAATATGGAGATTGTCCAGTAGGTTGACAGATGCAAGTAACAACCAGTTTCATTAGTAGTATTAGTGTTCTATGTCACAATTTTGCAATGGAACAATGAACAAACAAAATTTTGCTTTAAACTGCAAAAATCTGCAACAAATGTATGAAAACATTTATGGTGATGAAACATTAAAAATATCAGCGTGTTTGAATGGTAAAAGCAGTTCAAAGATGGACATGAGGATGTTTGTTTTAAAATGCTGCCCAAAGACAGAGAACTTTTAAACTTTATAACTTAATTACAAGAATGAAGATAACATTGTTGCAGCCCTTAGAGCACAAACACAGCAAAATGTCTAAAGGCCTCCTTGTTCAAGACAAACTGTATTAAATAGTAAGGCATTTGAAAGAAGGCTACCTAACTCCTAAGGCTCAAAGTGGTCATCTGTCAACACCACATGAAGTGATTCAAAGTATTGGTGAGGTGCCAGCTCTGTCAAATTCACTGAGATTATCTAGTGCTTGCTGTACATCTCAAACAGTGTTCCCTGAAGCAAAGTACATAAAGCCCTCCACAAGTTTCCTGGTAAAATGAAATATCTGCATCAACTGGAACTACAAGACTATCAAAGCAGTCGTGATTTCACTCAGTGGATGATGAACAAGGTTGCACAGGATCCAGAATGATTACTTAACGTACTCTAGATGGATGAAACACACTTTCACCTTGATGGATCTGTACTAGGAACAAATTAATGAATTTGAGATAGAGAAACCCTGAAATGTACATTAAAGAACCACTTTACCCACTACAGGTTATAATATGGTATGTATTTACAGCATATACTATTATTGGTTCCTTTTTCTTTGAAACCATTAACAATCAAGGCCATTTTGAGACATGACAACTAATGACATGTTATATCTTAGCCTAATATGGACCAAGATTATCTCAGAATTAATGGGCACAATTTACATGCAAGTATAATTTTTATACAGGATGGTGTTACCCCATATTGATAACAAATTCAAACAAGTCCTATGCAATACATCCATCACAGAAGAGTGAATTATCAGTCACCATTTTCCACATCCATATCCTGCAAGATTGTCCAACCAAACTCCAGCAGATTTTTGGTTGGGGGATGTCTGAAATAGTTTTTCTAGTCTTTCAGATTTGAAGGATGCAATCTGTGAGGAGGTAGTGAACATTCCACCAAAATTCTGAAGGCAGCTGTGGAGAACAATTCCCAGTCTCGACCACTTGTTAGAAAGTAATAGTCAAAGGTTTGTGAAGTGAAAAATTTTGTTATTTTGCTAAATTAATCACTTTGGGTGCCACTGGATGGTTATATTTTGATTGTTTAAAAAAAACAAAAAAAACAAACAGTGATTACAATGCAAAAAAACTGTTTTTGATATGATCCTATAATTTGATTTATTAATTTTTAAAAGTGGTAAATAAATTTATAACTACCCTGTATATGTATCAGAGGTGATAGAGATGGGAGGAGGAGGGTGTAATGATAGGAGGTAAAACTTGTACAGACAGTAAGATTCACAAGTATATCACCTTCGGTTCAAAATAAACACCGAGGATATGATCCTCTGTGTCTATTTTGATCCGAAGCTGAAATTTAATGTTCACACAGAATACCTTCACAAGCGATTTAACACCCTATGCTGGAGAGTGAAGCAACAGTTACTTCATTCCAATGATGCTGCAATCACTACCAGATATCTCCAAGTCACTGTTTATCTGGTTATTTTAAACACTGCTGAAATTTGGACATCTGCGTCACCTCAAAAATACTGAATACTGGGCCACAAATAAGCATCGCCGACCCCTTAATCGAGAACAACTGACATTGCTGAGCAGCTAAATGTACCCAGGCTCCCGAGGTTAATTGACAGCAGGCATTTAACGACTACATTAAAAATGTACATAGGAGTGATAAATGCCCCAAACGTCTGAGATTTCTGTCAGTGGTTTGGATTTTGATTTTATTGGCGCATTAGCAACTAAGGCTATAATGCGCCACTCTGTCAGTGGCACAATCCTCTGCCATCCTTGAGGTCAGACCCCATCATCATCATCAGCCATTTTCAATCCACTGCAGGATGAAGGCCTCTCCAGCAACTTTCCAGTTCCTTCTGTTTTGAGCACTGGCCATCCATTTACTACCCAAAAACTCATGAATTTCATCTATCCATCTCTGCCTTTGTCTTCCAGGTTTTCTTCTAGCTCCTCTTGGGTACCATTCTGTTATTTTCTTAGTCCATCTGTCATCATGTCTTCGAGCTATGTGTCCTGCCCAAGACCATTTTAGTTCTTTAGTTTTGGTAAGAATGTCCTTTACTTGAGTTTGCTGCCTAATCCATGTGTTTCTCTTCTTATCTAACAGTCTGATTCCCAGTACAATTCATTCCATTCTTTGCTGTGTAGTTCTCAGCTTCTCTTCCATTCTTTTGGTGAGTGCCCAAGTTTCACTTCCATAAGTCATGGTGGGGAGTATACATTGATTCATTATTTTACGTTTCAGACAACCTGGGATATTGCTCTTTAGTATGTGACTATATTTCCTGAATACTATCAATCCAAAATTTATTCTTCTCTTGACTTCCAGCCATTTATCATTATTACAGCTAATAACTTGTCCCAGATAAGTATATGACTCCACCTTTTCAATTACTGCTCCTTCAATCATTATTTCCCTTTCCGTGGCATACTTGTTCATCATTACTTTTGTTTTAGCCATATTCATCTTTAGTCCAAAATCCTTACTAATTGTGCATAACTGATTAAGATTTTCCTCTAATTCTTTGGGATCGTGGCTTATGACCACAATGTCATCTGCAAATCGTAAATGGTTTAGGTACTCTCCGTTCACATTGACTCCTTTCTGCAACCAGTCTAATCTTCTGAAAGCTTCCTCAAGGGCATACTAATCCTCAAATACAACCGGTTGAAACTGTGTAGTTGGTTCCTGCCTGCCCAGGCACTCCCCAAAATTCAGGCACTGCTCCATCTTGGAGTCAACTGATATAAAATGGCTACTGACTAGAAATACCATCACATGCTCCTCGAGTGGATTGCATCTGTGGAACTGGGGATAAAGTCCTCCAAACTGGGTCACGACGTTCAGTTCCTCTTTATATTTTCCTATTATTATAATTTCATTTTTACATGTTTAATTTTGTGTAACTCAATTTCCCATGTAACTGTAATTTTTACCAATTTAATCACATATATAACGTAAAACTCCTGACCATGTTGCCATGATGAGAATTATTGTTCCTAGTACATGTACCATACTTTGCAGCAATAAAGAAGTTTATTATTATATTTGCTACACAAGGAGCATTACAGATTTTTTGGGGAAGATTTGAAAAGAGTTGTGAAGGATATGGATGAGAATAAATTTTAAAATGATTAAAGTTATAATGACAAGAAAGAATGAAAAGGAAATAACTATTAAAATCTTGACAGTCGTGGAAGAAGTATGCAGGAAATTAGAACTAGAATTGCAATGGCTAAGATAGCATTTGAGAAGATGAAGTGGATATCAAATTAAGGGAAAAAGGTTAAATATTTTTTATGGAACATCATACTTGATAGCATTTAGATGTGGACACTAAAGAAGGATATCAGAAAAACAAGCTTTTAAGATGTAGGTGTGGAGATTTAAAAGGGCAAAATGGATAGAATGGGTTAGAAATGAGGAAGTACTGAGGAGGTATGAGAAAAATTGAAGTAAGATAAAGGTGATAAGGAAAAGAAAGAAAATTAGACTGGACATGTACTTGGGGGGGGGAGTTTAGTTTGTTAAGGGTGTAACAATGCAAAAGACTGAAAGGAAAGTAATGAGCAAAAGACAGAGGCAGAAGGGAAACTGGCTAAAGATAGAGAAATGAAGATGTGATACGGTTCAGGTGCAATGGATTAGGGGGAAGCAACTCATTGGGTATCCCACACTGTGTTTGCAAGTGAAAAGACAACTGTAGGAAAACTGTATTTTGTGTTGATATCCATATGTTAAAAAAAAAAAAAAAACACCTTTCCTTTTTATAATGAATCATGGCAATTAATGAAGTAACATTAACAATAATCTGCTAAATAGCACCACTCTTCTACACTGAGCCCCAATAAAGTTCAATGGGAGCCAAGTAAAATGAAGCAAATGATCACTGCTACTTACACTTCCTCAGATAGTCTTTGCACTCATCAGGTTTTATAAGGTCAGACAAACAAAATAAATTTTCATTTTTATGGAATTTTTTGGATCCTGCTGTGCAAATGCCACATCTATTAAAGTAAGAGTCGATGATTCTGCATGGAAATGCATCTTCTCACAAGGGCTACAGGACAACTGAGTTATTACAAGAACAACTAGATTTTAGCTCATCCTGCCTACAGTTTAGATGTTGTCCAGATTTTTATTTGCTTCTAAAGATGGAGCCCTGGAGTGGTGATATTTCTCACCCTAGTTGATGGCATTATACATGTAGACAACATCACACAAGTACTCACTATGACAGGAACAACTGATAGTATCAGCAATCTCCTCAAAGATGGCAAACTATTAATAACATGCAGAGAAATTATATTGAAGATTTATTAATCTGAACAAAATACAGTTATAAACTGTCATTTATGAACAATTGTTCTTGTACTAGGGGCAGAAGCAGGTAGGATCCCTAATTTTTTTTTTTTTTTTTTAATAATGATTAATGTTTCTCCAGTACACTGCCTTTGCCTCCCCCTTCGAAAATATTGAGACCGCCGTTGCGATTCATCACCTTCAGTTAAAAGTGCCAGTGTAAACACACATTTCCACATTGAAGAAGAAATATTTAAAAAAAAAAAAAAGTCAGTGAAACAGGGCATCAGTTCTTTCTGTATTTAGCATACAAATAAAAATTGCCCCACTTAAGTCGCACAACTGAGGGCTTAAACCCAAGAAAAGTTATTTCGATCGTGGACGGAAATCGAACTACAGACTTCTCCACTCGGCACACACGTCATTACGAACTAAACAAGTTTTACCGTTTAAGTAAAAGTTTTAGTTTATACGCCCCATTTGCTTTTGAAGCCATGCTTAATTCACAACAGGAAGAAAACAAAAATTTACCCCACTAGTAAACTTTAAATTAAATGGTAAGAAACTTAATCAAGTGCTATTATTTATATATGATATATGAGATCAGATTTATTTTCATGTAAAACAAATTAATTAAAAGTAATGTTATAACAAAACAAAGGAAGAACATTAATATTCCATCTACGTTTCCTTTTGGGTCGACTGCTGCAATACCGGAATATGAGCTGCAAATGGATTTGAGTCATTCACATTAACTGACAGCCACAAAATTTCCAGTTTCGATTCAAGGCATGGTTCAATGATGAACAATAACACATTTATGAAATCAGATTTTTAAAAAACTTCATATTGATTCAAAATAAAAATTCGCAACACAGCAAAATGCAATAAGTAAATTTTGAGTTAAAAATAAAATAATCAAGTAAATAAAATTTATCGTCTAAAGAAGAAACCTTACTCTCCACCTGATTAATGCTTAAAAAGAGTAAAGTGACATTAAATCCTTACAATTCTAATACTTACCACTGTCTCCTATTATTAACAGCTTAAATAAATGGTCATATTCCCGTGCCATACTATACAAATTTTACAAGTCACTATCACTCAAACCAAACTTGAAACAGAACACTTCAAAACTAAATGTAAATCCCCACCTCTTGGACATCGGCCTAAACATAAAACGATTGCAGCGCCATACCTGTCACGCTTTGCAAAACACGAGCGCATTAAAAATATTAACAAATAAAAAAAAAAGGAGAGAAATTAGCCATTTTGGAAAATAATCGATTCTAGCAATTAAAATATGATACGTTTTCTTAAATACTCATTATAGTTAAATAGCTTATTTTTACTAATTTAAAAGTCATGTTTAAACTTAATGTTCATTGACATGAAATTAACTTTCAGGTCGGGCCCTAGAATATTTGAATGTAGAGATAGGAAGGCCATAGTCCCACTGTATAAAGCAATTATAAGACCGCACTTCGAGCACTGTGTTCAAGTAGGGAGACAGCGCAAAAAAAAAACAAAAGAGAAAAAAAGAAGAAACTGAGCTTCTTCAAATGGTTAAAAGAATGGCGTCGTGCCTAAGGAAATATGCAAAAGGCTTCCATGTGAGGAAAGATTTCAAATACTTGAAAGTGGGCTACAAAAAAAAAAAAAAAAAAACCTATTACATTAGGGTCATCCGGAAAGCTATTTCATATAACCATATATGTATTTTGTCTGCAAATTGTTATCTGGTCGATCTGCCTGTTTTTCTGGACAAAAAATTACAGTTTCCGGGGAAAAAACCTAGCTGACCACACCTGAGACCGACTAACTCAGCCACGGAGTGAAAAAAATGTGTGTGGGCTACAAATTCAAATTATTATATTAGGGCCATCCGGAATTTCTTACATCTACCCGTATATGTATTATGTCTGTAAATTGCGTGTGTTCTGTGGTCGATTTGCCTGTTTTTCTGGACAAAAAAACCCCAGTTTCTTATGGGAAACGTTGTTATGGGCGCCTTCGTAGCCAGGAGCAGCAGTGCATAGCACACGCTTCTTGATTAGACCGAGGTTCAAGCCCGTGAGCCACCAAATACGGAGGATGCGGAAAGGTCAGGGAATGAGCCCTGCATATCCCCGCAGCAATATGGCTTTAGTTGCTAATTCTAAAAACCAAATAACAATAACGTTGCTATATACGCCTGAAACTGACTAATGCTAACTCAGCCATGCAGCGAAAAAAAGCAGATAGGAGTTCCTCGCGTCATCGACAGGATTCGAACCTTGGCCTTTTCCACCCGGCCGGGTGTGGGGAGGACGGTGACGATACCACTGTGTTACCACGCAGACTGTGTGAGCAACAGACAGGGATATGCTAAATTGTTAAATTTTTAACAAGAGGCTCTCTGTCGCCCTTTTTATTATTATTATTATTATTATTATTATTATTATTATTATTAGTAGTAGTAGTAGTAGTAGTAGTAGTAGTAGTAGTAGTAGTAGTAGTAGTAGTAGTAGTAGTAGTAGTAGTAGTAGTAGTAGTTATATGGTGCAAGGAAGCCTGAGTCTTATGCTGAACCAGCCAAAAAAAAAATTTCTCAGTAACTCAGACAGAGAGAGAGAGAAGTAGAAGGGGAAACACCAAGAAAGAGAAGGAGGATGATATGCAGCTTAGGACCCTAAGCGTGCCAAGCCGATACTCACCAGATGTGAGCCCCTGGGGTAATTAACTGGCCCTCGTGGCTAGCATAGTTGGTAGGATCGCCGTCATCCCCACACCAGGTGGAAAAGACTTAAATTCGAATCCAGTCGATTTCGGGGAAATTTGTATGGGTATATTTCACAACCTAGCTGAGTTAGTCAGTTACTGGCAAGGGTAGCATGGTTTTTTCTACCGGAAAATCTGGTTTTTCGTCCAGCAAACAGAAAATCAATCTCTGAACACACGCAATTTTGAGACAATATAGACACGGAGCGTTATGACCTTTGTTGCCGATGCTCCTAAAACCCAACAACAACAACAAGCCCTTGTTAACAAATGGCAGAACATCTGTGAGAGAAGAATTTCAGGTAAGGATCATTCCCTGTTGAAACAACCTGTTAAATTTTATGAAAGTATTTTTTTAAAAAGGGACTTGGATAGATTCTAAATATTTAACAAGGGGGACATGCGAATCCCCTGAACCCCCTGCAGCACACCCCTAGCCAAGTGCCGGAATGCGGCATAAAAATGCCGCTGAGCACATGGATTAAAAGTTTTACTATTTGATGTTATATCTTTGGGAGAGTAATAGTAGAAGATTCAAAATGATGGAAGGAAGAAAGTTTTTCAGCATCAGTCATAAAAATTATCCACTTCATTTTTCTATCCCTTCTAATAATTTATCCAATCCTTCATTAAATTTATTCAAACTGCTCTCTCTTACAACACCAGGTGAAAGTTTATACTAACAATCAATAACCTTCTGGGTGAAACCAATCAGAGACACACACACACAAACAATGATACACAGAAGAGGACTTTATGTCCCTTTGTGTGTCATCTGTTGTAGTTGTAGGGTTTTAGGCACATTAGAAACTTAGGCCATACTGCTCGATATATATTCTCAGATAATGACTGCAACTTGTGGATTCGTCACTACCAAGCCATTTGTGGATTTATTGGATGATTATTTTCTACAGCAGCATTTTCGACATGCAACCAGAGGGAGTAATAGTCTTCATCTGATTATCAGCAGAATTTACAGATAAAGGAACCACTACGTGGCAGTGATCACAGTGTACTGATGTGGGAGGACTTACTTAATATTTAACTACCATCATTTGCTTTCGTAAAGGAGACTACGGTTGTCTCGGACAATTTTTAAATTCTGTGTAGTGAGACCAACTGATGATGTTGCCAACAGCAAATTCTAAATAGGAAGCATTCAGGGAATTAATCTTGGAAGCTACTAGAATTTTCATACCAATTAAGAAATACCGTTCAAGTATCAAGAATTACTGCCCAAGGCCCAAATGGATGTCAGAAAAACTAATGAGACTCGTAAATTATCGGAAGACACAGAAGCCTATGGTAGATATAAACTGGTCTGTAATCAAGTCACAAAGGAGGTTAGGCAAGCGAAGATTATGCGAAGATTAAGATTAAGCGAAGGCAGATTATGAGAAATCTTTCGCAAAGTATGCAAAGAAAAACAGCAAAGACTTCTTATTTCTATAATCTCTAAAATGAAAGAGATGAGTCAGATTAACCCGCTTGATATCGGTGGTTTAACTGCAGATGATCCTGCTTAGATAGTACCAAACGGAATGAGTATTTTGCATCTACATTCACACATGAAGAATTCTATAGGGAAGTGGAGAGCAGAAGGTTATCAAACGCTAACAGATAGTTAATTTTGTAATAACTGAGTGTAAAGTGGAGGAGAAATTGTTGAAATTAAACACGAGAAAGGCACCTGGAGTGGATGGGATCTATCCAGTTATATTAAAGGAGTCGGCAAAGGTAGTAAGCAAAACCTTAGCCATAATTATACGAGCATCATTGGATTCAGGGGAGGTTCCCACGGAATGGAGATATGCAAATGTGACCCTAATTCACAAAGCAAGATCAAAGGGTGGTACAAGAAATTACAGACCTGTTAGTTTAACTTCCGTTCAGAGGAAATTAATTGGGTACTGTTAAAGAACTGCAGGATCATCTAGACAAGACTTCAGTTATAATTGGACACAGCATGGGTTTGTTAAGGGGAAGTCCTGTCTGACCAATTTGATTGAATACTATGATGTGATCAGAAAGGAAATGGATGCAAAAAATAATCTTGATATGATATACCGGGTTATAAAAAATGTTTCCCTATTCAGGAGACCCTAGTGTCAAAACGATTAGAGATAGCGCTGTAAAAATCGGTGGGTATGTCACTTAGAGTATAGGAAAGCGATTTGTAGAAGAAAAAAAAAATAGTTAAAATTTCCGCCACCGGGGAGAAATTAGCACTGTAAACATGACTGGAATAGTTAAATTAGGATTATATTTTAATATCAGAACTTAGAAATCTACAGATATTGTTCTATGTGCTTTCCTTCACTCGAGATGACATTCTGAAAACTAAACTGCGTGCGACACAGTTTCGCTTACCATCTTATTCAGGATGTTGGCTACGTGCTGTTTAATGCTTGCTTTCAAATCGACAAGCGTCTGTATGCCACCACTGAAACTCTGCCTTTCAGGTTTCCCCATAGCCAGAAATCACAGGGATTGAGATTTGTGATCGGGCTGGCCAGAACTGTACAAAGTCTCTAGAAATGATGCGATCATTTCCTAATGTTGAACGGAGCAGTTCCTTCACTTGTCGACCAACGTGGGAACCGTGAAAGCTTCACCAAGGTGGATCGAATCTCCAACGTTAATTATTTCATCTTTGTACTGTTGTGACTGTACAAAGATAAAAGAAGAGTTGGGGAATATCGGAGCTTCTGTTAAAAAAATTAGCTCGATAAAATTTAACAGACCATTATAACCGGGGATAGCCCTTAACTGAAATTCTTGAGAGAGTGTTTATTAACAAATTGGAGCACACTCCTGAATAAATGGATACTCATTTGTTTATCATATTTTACTAAATTCTTCTGTAATTTGCAACAAGCGCTCAAGGTGAACTACTCTGCAATTTCGATAAGCAATAACTCGGGGCGAGCAGCAAAATATTTCCCAGTTTGCAAAATTTGCAACCCGTATCTATTCTTGGGGTTTGTTGACTGATTTCATAGTTCGCCTAGGAAAGTAATTTTTGTCTGCTAGTGTAAGGTCGCCAAATCTGGAGCATTGTCAGAAGCTGGTTAAATTAGCCAATACATCTTTCAATACAAATTCAAATAGAACAAATATTTGTCAAAAAAAAAAAAAAAAACCCAAAAAACCTGATATGTTAGGGTTAGGTATCCGAGAACAACTTCATCGACCCACTTGTATGATGTCCGTAAACTCTATTAAATAAATCTTTATTGTGAAGTAAAGTTACAGCCGGGGGTTCACATATAGCAGTCAGAGAAAAGCAGAATAAGTACAGCGTACAAATATAAAAGGCTACAAAATACAGCGAACACATACAAAAGGCTACAAAATACAGATTACAAATGCAAAAGAAATACAAATACAGCAGAAAAACTCAGAGCTAAACACAGATACAGAAAACAAATACAACTTGGAAATATATCAGGGTACAAGGGCTTTGATAAAGTTGTGTATGTCCTTCTTGTTACTTATTATGCTGTCGATGTCGGCGCCCTCACGGTTGAGGGCAGAGAGTGTACAGTGTGTTTAGTGTCAAACGGCACCAGGGGTTTTCTCCCATCTCCGCCTAGTATACATTGCGGGTGTGGAACAGAACACTGTCAATGCCAGAGGTCTAAAAGTTTATGGGTTCTGTATATGTGTAGTGTCGTGTACCGTTGTTCTTCTGGTCATTTAGCCGCTGGGCCCCTAATGGGTTCCAACGTTGTCACACTCTGTCCCGTGGAGGCAGACCAGGTACACCAGTATTATGGTTATTTACTCTGGCAGGTCCTGCCACCTAATTTTATGAGATTTCACTGGCTAGGACCTAAAAAAAAAAAAAAAAAAAAAAAAAAAAGAACGCCACAGATAGGGGTCAGCCAAAGGATTACTATTTATGCAACTAATGTTGTTATTAAGTTTTCGGGTGTAGGGCTCAGGCAATTTAGAGATGGTTCAGACGCTGGTTATAAGTTAGAGAAGGGGAAGGGAGACTGAAGGCTGGGGGGGAAAGACAGAGATAAGGGGTCCATAGAGAAGATGACCCCAAATCAGTGGAGCAGGCTCATGCCCCACCAGAGGGGAAAGAGGGATGGCGAGGGGGTAGGCGACCAGGGGTAATCTCCCCCCTGCTTGGTGGTGGAGAAAAATGAACCACACAAGGGAGCGTGGCAAAGAAAGCTTAATGGCAGCAGCTGAGCTGTGCTTTGCAGTGTTACAGCTGGGACGAAGGTCCCGTCCCATCTTGTCTTCTTTTTCAGAGTCTGGCAAGGCTGTCACACTTGGGACTGTACGTAATGTGTCCCGCCCGATGTATACTTGTCACTACGAGTTCGGAGCTTTCAGGTCTGGTCGTCAAGTGTGCGGTTATCACTAGACTGTGTCACTAGTACGGGTCTCACCGCGATTTGTCCCTTTTGTTAAGTCAAAATTAGAGATGTATGTTCACTGCAGTCTGACTTGGGGGCGGTTTCAGGGCTTCTGTCCATTTGGTCACTGGGTCAGCAGAGCTGCATAATATCACAATTTGTAAAGAGTCTAAATCAGGAAGGTCCAAAACAGTGTTGTCGTTCATGGAACAGAGGTCCCGTCCCATTAACGATGGTAGTCGTTGATGGTTGAGGGCAGTGAGTATCTGCTTGGGAAGAAATCTCTCCGTGAGTACAAGCCTGTTGTGGTGAGCCACAAGTGCTGGTACCAACCTTAGGCTTGGCTGTGGGATCCTCCAGTCTGCGCGGGTAGCACAGTGGTATCGTCACCGTCCTCCCCACACTGGGTGGAAAAGGCCTGGGTTCCAATCCCATCGATGACGCGAGGAACTTTAATGGGCTTTTTTCACTCCGTGGCTGAGTTAGTCGGTCTCAGGCGTAGATAGCAAGGTTTTTCTCCCCAGTAACTGGGATTTTTTTCGTCCAGCAAAACAGGCAAATCGACCATAGAGCATACGCAATTAACGACACAAATACGGGTTAATGTATTTAATTACGGGCAACCCTAAAATAATAATTTGATTTTTTGTGGGATCCTCCAAGAGCAAGCGTTTCAAATATTTGGAGATCATATCTGGCCTGTGATGAGTTTGGCTGTGAAAACCAGCCTCTTTTCCACGGTCAGGAACTTCATCCTCGGGATGTCGAGTGCTTGTGCCATCATGGTGGTTGTGGTAGCGGGAGGTAGACGAAGCTTGTTATTGGCCTATTTCAGTAACCAGTATTCAGCGGTGTAGACCTGTTTGAGGTTTGTAGGTGCAGCAGAGGCCCATATTTCTGCACCATAGAGAATGGCGGGGTAGATGGTGGAGGTGATGAACTTTTTAACAGTGAGAGGATGTCGAATATGTAGCAGCTGCTGCTTTGAGATCCACCGTAGACGAGAAAATATGGTAATGATTTTGTCGATCTGGTTGACAAAGCATCTTTTGGTCAAATAGAACGCCAAGGTCTGTGTTCGAGGATACATTTGGTATTCGTACCCCTGCGAGTGACACGTTGAGTACTGTTGGCATGGATTTAAGGGAGAATATAACCTGAGCAGACTTCAGTGGGTTGATTTTTAAATTGAAGTTTGCCAGGTACAATTCAAGATCCTTAAGTTGGGAATTGATCCTGTTGCTGAGCTGAACGGGGTTGTTGCCAGGATTAATTTGAGTCCGCAGTTTGAGGTCATCCGCATACCATAGGAGCCCATTCATTGAGGCAATAATAGGCACGATGATAGCCGTGAACAGGACACCAGATAGGATACCCCCTGCGGTACTCCAGCAGTAATGTCTCAGGTTAGGGTGTGTTGTTGCCGATGGAGAATAAGTATTCTGTGACAGAGAAGAGATTCCAAAAAGCACATCATGTCACCTCGAATGTGAAATTTCTCCTTAAGTAGGAGGAGCAAGGCCGGGATCGATACGGCATCAAAGGCTGCGCTTATGTCGGGATACGTGGTTGCTGTCTCAGCTCTTTGTTCGAATGCTGAGAAGGTGAGTTCTCTAGTGGCTGCCAAGTTAGTGACTGATGATTTTCCTGCGATGGCCTAGTGGATTGAGTAATTGTGGGTAGCAAAGCCTTTTCGAGAGTTTTTAACAGACAAGAGGTAACGGATATGGGTCTGAACTGGTTGACGTTTGTGGCAAATTGGTTTTTAGTGATGGGGTACACTCTGTACTTATTCCATTGGGGCGGGAAATAATGCTCAGTGAGGCATCTGTTGTAGATCGAGAGAAGAAGGTCTATGATGAATGTGCTCAAGTATTTGATCATAAATTGCGGAATTCCACCCTCCCCAACAGTGGCTGTTGTGGGAAGGGAATTGATGGCACTTATGAGCTCCTGTTTCGTGATCTGGATAATCCCTAGGACATCTGAAGAGTTTTCATAGTCAGGCTGGACAACTGTAGATGGGACTGTGGTTGTATTTGAAAACCTGGCGATGTATTTGAGCTATTCTTGATGATCAAGCATATGATTGAATCCACCATGTGGGGCAGCATAGAATGGCTTTCCTTTCCTCAGAGTGCGGTTAAGATTTACTTCGATTGCAGCAGCTTTTCTCCGATTAAAGTGGACCCTGGCACGGGAAAAAGCGATTCTGTCTTGACTGCCGTTCATAAGCTTCCATTTCTTATGTAGGAATTGTTTGATTTTGAAGCTGTTGTTGAGGTGATCTCTAGTCTGTTTTTCTGTTTTACTGGAAGAAAAAACCAGAAGTAATAGGGAGGAAAAAAAACTTGATATCCTCGCCTGAAACCGACTAACTCAGCTACATAAAACACAACAGACTTTTTCCGCCAAGATGTGAAGAGGACGGTAATTATAACTACTTTTCGACCACGAGAACTTATATTCGTTATTTAAGAAACAAAATAATTTCTGTTCGAATCTAAAAAATATCGTCCACACTCTGTTGAATATACCAATTGAGTAACCAGTGGAAAACAGCCTTTATTTGGAACTGCATTTCGCCTTTATCGTCCAAAATATTGATTTCAAAATATCCATTAATTTGAAAAGGTCCCAAACATTCCACTTGATTGAGTGTTTGAGATGAGGTCAGGACAAAATGAAAATGAAGTAGTCAGGTGGCTAAATGACTTCAGTGACGCACACTATGGAAACTGCTACTTCGCCGAGCCATATTTCAGCTCTCAAACAAACTTGACGACCACCCGGAGCCTTCCTCATGTGTCCGCTGTGAGTCTGCGCGGTAGCACAGTGGTATCGCCACCGTCCTCTCCACACCGGGTGGAAAAGGTCCGGGTTCGAATCCCGTAGATGACGCAAGGAACTGTAATGGGCTTTTTTCCCTCCATGGCTGAGTTAGTCGGTCTCTGGCGTAAATAGCAAAGTTTCCCCCCAGAAACTGGGGTTTTTCGTCCACAAAAACAGACAAATCGATCATATTTCCTAGGCATCACAGTGAATCTGGCGAACAGTCGCAGAGCAGAAAAGAAACGCCTTGTTATCCATTTGCAGCAGGTATGGCAAGAAAGATGGACAAACTCACCCAAAGGAGAAATCACGCGAAAATTTATCCCTGACATTAGCAGAGTGTACCCGAGTTGTTCCTTTTGGTCCTCCTCGGCCTGCCCAACTTTTCTCTTGACCGGATACGGATCTATTAAAGACAAACTCTCCTTGCTGGGCATTGCAGAGGATCCGACCTATTTCTGTAAGGGGTTGGAGAGCTCGTAACACCTGATGCATGATTGTCCATTATACGACGATTTACGATGCATCCTCATTACTATGATAACGTACTTAACAAGAAACCGAGAGAGCCATCTGCTAGACTCTGAACAGGATTACCACACCTTCACATCCTTGAGCAAGACCTCTTCACACGACGGAAAACCCAGAAAGTGGCCAACAGAGAAAATAATATCAACGACAATCAATTGTAAAAAAACAAAAGAAAAAAGTACCGAAATTAGAATCTTGTGTAAAACTAACTGGACAAACAGCACAACTTTGACGAACTTATATAGGACCTTGTGCTATTCCTAAGATTGCCTTGCCCTCAGGACAACAAACTTTTTTCTCCTCCTCTTTTTCCCTCCTTTCCCCTTTTTTCTCTTTTTTTCCTCCTCTCTCCTTTTCTTTTTTTTTTAACTTGGTCCAGGAAGCTTAGACGATTTGAACTGTACAGCCTGACTCACCTGCTAGTGGTGTGTATGGGCAACATGGGGTCCCAACAGGGTTTCCGCCGCCAAAAAAGCCATAAGAACAACAGAACCTGATGTAAATCTACATAAATACACACTCCACATACGTCCGGCATTTACAGAATACTGTTTTCCTCACCCCCAAACACTATATACACTATGTACTATGTGACTGTGAGGAAATTTTAAGGGCATTTTTTCGCAACACCTCTGGGTTAATCGGTATCAGACGTGGGAAACATGGTTGGTTTTTTCTCTCGGAAACTGAGTTTTTCTTCCAGCAAAGATAAAATCGACTTCAGACAAGTATATGTGGAGCAATATCGCCTTAGTCGCTGATGCTATTAAAACCATACAACAACATCTCTAAAATGTAGATACAGAAAATAGTCCTCAAAAAATCCAGAAATATACTGTCGTTGTTTGAGAGACCATCCCTGAATTTACAATCAATATCTGGAAAGTTAAAATCTACCATTATAAATCAAATTGATTTACTGGTGCATTCTGTTTGTCTGTGTAGTATTTCGTTACGTACCTCAATCATTTGGCATATGACATACTTCCATTCTAATTTTTTGTTTTCTTAGAGCTTATCTCAAATCAAACTGATACACTTGCCACCCACTTCAATTTTGTACACTGCCTTAGACTATGTGGTTCTTAACCAAGAGCATAACTTTCTTCCATTCTCTTCTGCCTTTAATATACACATTTTATACACCATATTCAAATTGTACATTCTCTGTGTGTGAGTGGCACTATGGGAAGATAGAAGGGGAGATGGGGTTGTGCTTCTTATCAAAAGCAGCCTGAGTGCAAAAAGAGCTTTTACAAAGTCTGAAGTTACGTTTGGCAGCACAAAAACTGGTCAGTAATTTACTGACCAGAAGATTTTGAAAAATATGACGAGAGTCTTTACATGCAGATGGAATGGGCAAGCAAGCGTGAATGTCTTCTTACAGGGGACTTTAATCTTCCGCCGATCGATTGGAATAAGTGGAACGGAAATTCACCATAGAGAAAAACTTTTTAGAATAAGCTAGCTTATTATTATTTGTACCAGGATCTTAGAGAAAGGGGTGAAAATATTCTTGACCTCATCATTACTAACGATTCAAATGATATCACAGGGCTAAAAGTACAGGAACCATTAGCATTAGCATTAGTAGAGGCATATGATGCAAGAAAGCAAGCTTATGCAACATCAGCCAAAAAAAAAAAAAAAAAAAAAAAAAACCATTCCCATTTCACCCCTCCGTTCGTTCGAAATACCTGTCCAGCTGAGCCTTAAATTTATTTAGGTTATCAACCTCCACAACCAGGGATGGAAGTCTGTTCCACCAACCAACTACCCGCTGGCTAAAGGCAAATTTCCGCACATCTATCCTACATACATCTGTCTTTCCTCAATTTGAATTTATATCCTCTCAGGTGATTATTCTGAGCAAGAGGAAGAATCCCATCGGCATTGAGCATGCTCAAACCATTCAAGGCTTTATGCACCTCTATCAGATCACCTCGCCGGTGCCTAGTCTCCAGATGTAATTTGCAAAACTTGAGCCTTTCTTCGTAAGAGCACCCCTTTGTTCCATTGTCAGGAAGTGATCATGCAATCGTCAGCTGGAAGATAAAGAAAGATGTTGCAGTAGTTAAAGGTAAAGGCACGAGTTTAACTTCAGAAGAGGTGACTTTGACAGTTTAAGAAGATATATGGCATCTGTGAACTGGATGGATTGCCCAGGAACGGCAAATACATTTGAATTATGGAATACTTTTAAAGCAAAAATCACAGAAGACATGAACACACATACCTTTAAGAAAAAATTGCAGGAAGAGGATGCCGAAATGGATAACTAATAGAGCAGAAAAAGATAGTATGGGATAGTTACCGAGTGATGAAAAGTACTGAAGGCCGCAACAGGTACAAGTTGTCTGTAATAGTACCGAAAATAAGGTCAGGGAGGCCAAGGCTGCATATCAGAAAGCATTGCCTGAGGACAAAGAATGGGGACAAGAAATTTTTCATGTATGTGAATACAACAAAGAAGAAAGCTAATCATATCGGACCCTTGCGCACTGGGTGCGGGAAAGTCTTAGAATGAAGAAAAGTCTTAGATTTGAAAGACGGGAAAGTCTTAGAATTGCCTTTACCGCACTGGGTGCGGTAAAGGCAATTCTAAGAATGAAGTTGGTAACTACAGACCCATTACTTTGACTTTAGTAGTAGAAAAATTTTACAGGCAATGATTAAGGGTGCAATCCAGGGACATTTCAATAGTTATGGCATTCTGAAGGACACACAACATGGTTTTGTTAAGGAAAAATCATGTTTAACTAGCTTAGTAGGCTATTTTGATCTAGTTATTCATGAACTGATGTGGGGAACAATTTCAACATACTGTAGTTTAATTGGATTTTAACAAACCCTTTGACTCGATCCCTTATGAGAGGTCGCCATATAAGCTTGAACAGGTTCGGATTACTGTTAATATGGATTGCTGGATGGTTGCAGAGTAGAAGGCAGAATGTTTGTGATTAATGGATGCTCTTCTAAATAATGGATAATGGATATTGGTATAACGTCAGTAGCGGACTGGCCATGACTTACCGGGAAATCCCCAGCGGGCCGGATGTGGAGGCCATTGTGAATTTGGCCATAAACACTAGTATATGGCCGCTACAAGTTTTCCCCGGTAAGAATTATTGACACAGTCTTCCTCTGTAAACGTTAGGAGTGGAGTCCCTCAAGAATCGGTTCTTGGAGCACCGTTGTTTCTCATTTGGAAAAACTCGCTGGGAGTCATTATTGAACAAATAAATAAGTGGGCTGTGTTAGGCTATCTAAGAGTAAGAACTAGTGCATGTATACTTGCATGTACACTAATGCCAGAAGTATAGTAAATAAAATTGATGAATTTAAAGGGCTGATCAATTCATCAAAGGCAGATATTGTTAGGATATCAGAGACATGGTGTCACACAGATATAAGCAATGCAGAATTGGAATTTAGGGTGTTCAATGTGTACAAAAAGGACAGACAGGGTAGGAAGGGAGGAAGGGTTATGCTCTTAGTTAAGAAACATAAAATCTAACGAAGTGCATCCAGTTGACACGGGTGGATAGTGCAATGTTGAGTTTTTTGGTGACATAAACACTGGGAAAGGGAAAATGAGAGTAGGAGTGTGTTATAGGCCTACATTTCCCCTTAACTAAAATTTTGAAATTAAAGAAAAAGAACCCAGGTGCTCTAAAAAAAACCCCCAAAACTCTGATCGCCATATCCCCCCTTATGATGACACTTAGATATGCCACTGAGTGCAGCTGTTTATGGGGTTAGAGTTGTTTCATAAGTGAACATTTATTTCTATTCTTCTTTGTATTTAATAATGTATTCACATTTTTATCTGACTTTTGAGCACCATATTCATTTACATATACAAGAGTAAATCAAAAAGTAAAGACAATTTTCATTAAATCAAAAAACTAATAAACAAAATTCTAAATCCCCAATTCACAAAGGGGGATCAAAGGCTGACACAAGTAATTATAGACCTGTGAGTTTAACTTCTGTTCCCGGAAAATTAATGGAGGCACTGGTGAAAGAAGCACTGCAGGATCATCTAGACAAGACTTCAGTTATAGCTAGGACACAGCATGGTTTTGTTAAGGGAAAGTCTTGCCTGACCAATTTGATTGGATACTATGATGCAGTCACAAAAGAACTGGATGCAGGGAATAACTTTGATATTATATACTTGGATCTTAGAAAGGCTTTTGAAACTGTTGCACATGGAAGACTGCTGCACAAATTGGAGCAGTGTGGCATTGGAGGCAAGTTGCTGCTATGGATAAAGGGGTGGTTGAGGGGGAGAAGACAGAGAGTGGTAATCAATGGACACTGCTCATCGTGGACTAATGTTATTAGTGGAGTCCCTCAGGGTTCAGTATTGGGGCCTTTATTGTTTTCTGTATTTATAAATGATATTGATGATGGTATATCAGGCTTAATGTCCAAGTTTGCAGACGATACGAAGGTTGGCAGGGTTGTCAAGGACACTACTGACACTATGCTGCTGCAACAGGATTTGGAAAGGTTGAGCAGATGGGCTTCGAGGTGACAAATGAAGTTTAACATTGACAAATGTAAAGTACTACATATGGGAAACAGCAACCCCAGAGCAACGTATCAACTCTGTGGTACTACACTGACAGTGGTAGAGAATGAAAGGGACCTGGGGGTGGTGGTGCAGGCAGATATGAAGTTCTCTGAGCAGTGCAGACGAGCTGCAAGAGTAGCTCATGGTGTATTGTCAATGATATATAGGAATTTTTCTAGCAGGGATAAGGAGGTGATTATTCCCTTGTATAAGGCAATGGTCAGGCCACACCTAGAGTACTGTATACAGGCCTGGAGGCCTCATTTCAGGAAGGATGTAGAGCTGCTGGAACGAGTACAGAGAAGGGCAACTAGATTGGTGAATGGGACAAAGGGGTTCTCTTACGAAGAAAGGCTTAAGTTTTGCAAATTACAGTGTCTGGAAACTAGGCACCAGCGGGGTGATCTGATAGAGGTGTACAAAGCCTTGAATGGTTTGAGCATGCTCAATGCTGATGGGATTCTTCCTCTAGCTCAGAAAAATCACCTGAGAGGGCATAAATTCAAATTGAGGAAAGACAGATGTAGGATAGATGTGCGGAAATTTGCCTTTAGCCAGCGGGTGGTTGGTGGTTGGAACAGACTTCCATCCCTTGTCGTGGAAGTTGATAGCCTAAATAAGTTTAAGGCTCAGCTGGACAGGTATTTCGAACGAACAGAGGGGTGAAGTGGAAGTGGTTATTTTTATTTATTTATGTTACTTTTTTTTTTTTTTTTTGGCTGATGCTGCATAAGCTTGCTTTCTTGCATCAAATGCCTCTACTAATGCTAATGCTAATGCTAAATATTACTTTCAATGTAGCCCCCCCCTTACTCCTCCAAATTTTTTGCACACTGGTTCACAAGCTTCTTACCACCATTCAAGAAACACATTTTCAGTTGTTTTTGAAGCCACTTGGGCACCTCTTGTTTGTTATCTGAAAATCAATATCCACTTTTTTAGAAGGCCAACAAGGTGATAATCTTAAGGGAAAAGGTCTGTACTGTATGTTGGGCGAGGGAGAAGTTCAGTATGAAGTTTTTAATTAAATGTTTGCAGTAGTTGAATAAGGTTCAGTTGTTATGATACAGCAGGACCTTTTGACAGCAAACCTGTGTTTTCCTGTCAACAGCAGGTTTCTCTTCCATCTTGTACTATTGAGTCTCTCCACGTTCCTAATGTTCCAGAATTAGCCTGTTCAAATCCTGAAACATAAATATCAATTTGCTGGAAGAAGGCAGATTTGAATTTTTTGGTTGAGTTTGAAGCATTTCCACTTCATGCTTTGCTGCTTACTTTCAGGTTCATAATGATGCACCCACGCTTCATCTCTGTAACAAATCATCGTAGAAATTCCTCTGCATCAGAAATTGTGTGCAAATCTCCAAACACCTCTGTTTATGCTTATCTGTGATAAGTTTTTAGATCCATTTTGCACAAACTGCAATATTTAAGGGTGTGTATGATCTAGTATGCACACTGAATGGTCTTTGTGAGTTTTTTGCCATTTCTAAACCTTTCCACCTGTTTATACACATTTCTTTGATTAATACTTTTCTCCAAATTGTGGTAAAATTCTTTTGTGTGTGAATCTTCTTGATCCCCACTTCTCACAAAAATGTACAGTCACAGTACATTGCTAATGGCACAATTAGAAAGCAAAGTTGATGTGACACCTCAAATGTATAAAACAGAGTGCAGGTAACTGGCAACATGTAGACTTGTCTGATAAAATTAGTAGGTATACTAACATTGAGAGTGCATTCTGACACGAGGTGTTAGTTTCACACTCAAATTGCATTTCCTTTTTGATTTGCTCTCCTTTATAGAGCGTTTCTAAATTACACCGGTAAAATTATCCTGGTGTAGAGAATGGAAGCACTGGACAATCACAGAACAAAATGCATAGTAATGAATCCGAGGGTCTCACATCTGGTGAGTATGGGCTTGGCACACCCGGGGTCCTGACCTGGATATCATTATTCTTCTCTTCTTTTCTTGGTGATTCCCTTCTATTTCTCTCTCTCAGGGTAATTCAGAATTTTTTTTCCTTTTTGGCTGGCCCAGCATAAGCATCACGCTTCCTTGCACCATATGGCTAATAATAATAATAATATTACCCCAGGGGCTCACATCTGGTGAGTATAGGCTTAGCACACCCAGGGTCCTCAGTTAGATATCATCATTCTTCTCTTTCTTGGTGATTCCTTTCTACTTTCTACTTCTGACTCTTTTTTGCTCTCTCTCTCTCTCTCAGGGTAACTCGGAAATTTGTTTTGGCTGGTGCACCATATGACTAATAATAATAATAATAATCCCAAGCAAGGAACTGTCATTAATTCATCCCACCTCCTCCCCAAAGATAATGCTGACAGCTGAAATGGATAGTGACAGGAAATTACAAAGGCACTCCAAATGGGCTGACTTGAGAGACAATTGACAGAACTAGGTTAAGAGTAGTGCCAACAATCTTCCAAAACATTTCATAGAATTAGTCACCAAGAATACACAGTTGCTGGTAAGCTAAACTGATTTCCAGCAATGCAAGTCACTGCCTATTCTAGTGCATGGAATGGAAGTAACGGACATTTAGGCATCTCAGAACATAATGTGGAGTGGCAAATCAATTACCCCAATAGGCAGGTGCCTATTGGGGTAATCTGGCATTGAGCACATATGTCCAAAGAATGTTTCACCTTAATTGTAGTGCACCAACAATAAAGCCTGGGGATGACAATATGACCTGATTATGGTATGGAGACTTCATCCACTGATTGTCATTGATTAAACCATAAATGTAGTTGTTTATTGAAAAATTCTGCCTTACCTACATTGAGGCAATTCGTTGAGGGGGAAGGAAGAGAGTGAGTTGTGTTAGCATGACAACACTCCATCCCACATAGCAAAATTGATACAATAGCAGTTTGAGAAGAGGAGAATGTGATGAGCCTGCAACTTCAGCCAATAGTGCAGATTTCACTTCACTTGAATATCATGAGGATGATTTGGAATAACAATTAAATGCAGTATAAGACTAGCTCAAACAAAGAATTTTGGCCTTGTGGCAGAAGTGGAGAAAGAGCCCAGTCTCAACATACCAAAAACTTGTAAAAATTGTCCCTAAGAGTGGTTATTCATATCAGTATAGCTCATGTGGGAGGGGTCACAATTGACATCAAAACTTTTTTTCTAACTAGATGCTTTCTTACTTCGTTTTCTAGTACATTTCAGAGGATACTACTGATACACAGCATGATTCATGTGGAACAGTAAATATTTTGGGAGGTTATAGTATCGATTATTCTGAGTAAAAAAGTTCATATAAATGTGTCCAATTCTCAATAGATATGGAGATACAGCTGTTTGAAACTGGTGTGCACAGCTCTCTGAATCAGATGTGACCAAGCAGTTATAACCTGATGCTCTTTGGTGTTAGAAGTGTTGTTAAGAATGCCACACATCTTCACATGCTGAATATGCCGATATGGTGTTTGTCTATGGGTTTTGTGGTGGAAGTGCTACTGCTGCTTGTAGAGAATACCGTCGACGGTTTCCTAACCTAAGAATACCGGATTCAAGGTTTACACCAAACTGCGCGAGACTGGTACAGTTCCAAGTGCTCATATTTCTTCTGAACATGCAAATGAAAATGTGGATGAAATAGAAGACATTCTTCAGTCCATAGAATGTAGGCCTATTAGCACACGAAGAATTTCTATGCGTATCAGTGTTCCACAGACAAGAGTATGGCAGACATTTTGTGAGCACAGCTTGTAACAATTTCACATACAGCAGGTGCAGCAACTTCAACCAGTAGACGATGTTCAGTGATTGCGTCTAGCAGTGGGTAAATGCTAATCGCCGATTAATTCCATTAATACTGATCAGTGATGAAGCTACTGGCAGTATCAACAACACCGGTAACTCTCATAGGTGGGCAGACGAAAATCTACATGCCACTGTAGAAACAAATTTTCACAAATTAAACAGAAAATTTATTTTATATAAGAAAAAGGGGGAAAGACAGTGGTGGTGTGGTTGCGAAGTTGTGTTCTGGAGGCTTTAAAAAAGTATTGGAGCTGGCTGACAGGAAAAGACTATTTTTCTGAGTTGACTAGAGCGAGGAGAGAAAAAGAGAATTAAGCGTATCCCATGGATCGTCGTAAGGAGCTGGGAGGCCAGGATGAGACCCAGATGTTTTCGAGTAAGTCACCATCTAAGTTTGAAACAGAATATAACCCCTGAACCCCAGGCACCCACCTTTTTATCGAATTGTTCTTTTTTTTCCTTTCCCACATTGCTCCTCATAATCTTACACCTTGATAAATTTATACACTATCACATTGTTATGGCAGTATTTGGGAAGTCATGAGCCTTTGCTGTTAACGGATTGATTTCAGGACGTATGATCAGGTTCATTCATTATTCATATCCCGTTCAGGAAACACTGAATCAAATAGAAATGTATGTGAGGTAATATATTACAATGATCTAGAACCAACGTACTTGTATACAGAACACTGTTTATAACTTTAGACACTTTCTATGTAATGTTTATTAAATCATGTTTTGTTGGCTTAATCTTGTCTTGTGGCCATTCTCTTGACACACCTTACTTATAGCACTAGTTTTATGAGTTATTGCAAAAGAACCATAGTTAATGCGGTGCTTTGGAGCCCAATCACATAGAAAGGAGCCCAAAATATAATCACAATGCGATCCTTGATGCTGCAGCTTACTTACAGTGACATTCTGAGTAAGTCTTGAGAGCACAGGATTTATTGTCCCAATTTAAACTGCTAGTCAATCATATAAAACTCCTGGAATACTAATGTTAGTGATAGTCTTGCCCGATAGCTTTATTTTATGCATTTAATGTTGAGTAATTGTATGAGTTGATTGTCTTAATCATTAGGTAAAACAAGGGTTATCCGGCAAGCACACCATAACGGGAAGACCTGTGGAACAATACAAATTGGCAATATTACCACAGGAGTTGCAAAGTGCATTGAGGTTGGCAAGATTCTTGAACATTTATTGTGAACTGTAAAAAAATTGTCAATTATTTGTTTTGTATCATTCAAAAAGTCAATAAATACGATGTCAAATTTTCGTTCTTTAATACCTCTCATAATGGCTTTGTGCACACCAGTTTCAAACAGCTGTATCTCCATATCGATTGAGAAATGGACACGTTTATATGAATTTTTTTTACTCAGAATAATCGATACTATAACCTCTCAAAATATTTACTATTCCTCCTGAATCACCTGTATATATAAGGGCAGGGGCGAACTATGGGTATTAAAAAGATTGGTTTGGCAGAAAAATGAACCTCTATGGAAGAAAAACATAATAAATAACTTCGGGGGGCAAACTAAAC